>NC_057812.1:7716903-7985015 GCF_018294505.1 Triticum aestivum | reverse complement strand
GAGGTTATACCACTCCGGCCGAAATAGCCCGGCTTCGGTTCAGCAGCGCACTGGGCACGATCCACTTAAAGGGAGAGGCCCACCTGTCAGTGACCCGGGCTTTTGGCTAGCCCGATGACAGGTGGGGCTCGCCGGCTGACGGGGCAGCTTCTCCAACCTCCCGCCCGAAACAGAGGAGAGGGCAGAGGCGGCGTCGGCGGAGGGTGGCCGGCGTTGGGCACACCGGCGTGAAGACGGGATCTAGCCGCGTCGGTTTCCCCTAGCCTCGCATCCAGGGGAGGGCGGAGGCGAGCAGAGCTTCGGCCATGGCGGAAAGTGGCGACGGGCGAGGACGGAATCGACGGATTTGGCCACGGGAGAGCGTATAAGGAGTGTGGGAGGGCTCCTCGATGATCATAGGACCCCTATGGTGTTGGTGGTTGGAGATGAGGGGCGAGGGAGCCGGGAGAGCTCGAATTCTAGCAGGCCGTAGGAGTGGTAAGAGAGCTCGAGAGCTCACGTGGTTTTGAGAGGGAGGTTTCTGGGAGGGAGAGTAGCATCTAGGCGCGCGCGGGAGGCTTCGGGGAGAGACATAGGCAGGGCAGGGGTGGCGTCGAGGTGCGCTCTGGAAGTCACGCGTGGGCATGCACGTCGCGTAGGAATGGAAGGCATGAGGCGCCGCGGAGGTGCACTGGTGGTGAAGGGGGGGTGCTGTGGCGAGCGTGGGCGCTCTGCCGCGGCCTCAGGCGAGCAAACCGACGAGGTCTTCAATCTGTGCGCTGTTTTGGCTTGCCAGGGTGATGGTCACCGCGTGGACTTGCGCCGTGTTGGCTGCTTGCGAGGCCGGCCATGTCCTGGGTGGGTAGTGATTCTGGGTCAGTTCTCTGGTGTGATATTATAGGAAGTGGACCGGTGTGCTTGGTTTCAGGGACCAAAAAGCACTTCTATACAGATGGTGTTTGTGCCGCATTCTGGAGATTTGGCTCGATGGAGAGAGCTAGATCTTGGTGCGCGTCTGTCTGGTGCTAACGTGAGTAATTATGCAAGGTTGCAGATCCAACAGAAGATGTTAGAGAGCAGCTGCAACTCAATGGCATAAAAGGGGCAGAACTAGGGTTTGGATGCTCAGCTCCTGATGATCAATTGAACATGAAATCTACTGGTGTAGCAGGAGGTATTTGGGTTCAAAATACATTGTGGCAAGGTTTGGGGAACTTAGAGCCATAGAAACGAGAGAGAGAGAGAGAGAGAGAGAGAGAGAGAGAGAGAGAGAGAGAAGCAGCAATGCATGGTCTTTTCAAAAGTTCAGCCGGTCTATCTGGACATTTCCTACAAGAGCATGCTACAAGGTTTTCCGCAAGCTGCGGCCTTTGGTCTGATGTTCTCCCTCCGTTCCTAAATGTAAGTCTTTTTAGATAGAGATTCTAATATGAACTAGATACAGAGCAAAATAAGTGAATCCATAGGCACTAACTGTTTACATCATCTTCCAGAGCTTGCCCGATGTAATTGTGATGCTGGATTTTCTTTTCTTCTTCCAGAAAAATCTGGCCTTCAACTTCAAGTAGATGCTTCCAGAAAAATCTTCTACTCGAGAGGTCATTTCGTTGCTGTGTGAGCCAACGACGTGAATTGGCTGAAACCTTAAGTCTGCATAGGCATTAGGGCCATCATACTATAACCACTCGTGCCCGTCTCATGGTTCAGTTCCTCGGACCATCTGCTAACCGAACCATGCTGTGCTTCAGTTGAGTTGTTCTTCAGTGAAGCATTTGGGTGTGGTACCGACACGAGTGCATACAAGAAAAACTTCAGATTCAACTTTTGTGCATACACTACACTTATCTTGTCCTGTGAATAGCAATGAACCACAATTTCACTGACAAAACGGCATGCATTACCCCCTAGAAGAAGCGTGTATTCAAAGATCTCAGCTTGAAAAGTGCATGTAACGAAAGTATACTCGAAAAGTGCATGTGTTTACTCGCCCGTAAGAATAGATAGATAAAAAATGATGATGCCGGGGATCATCATCGAGTCCTAGAATCGACAACCTTAAGGACTGGATGCCTGCTTTCTGCATAGGGATTTCAGGGAACCCATGCCATCCGTTCTTCTTGTTGAAGATGGAGTGTGTATGCGAATCTACTTGTCCAACACAAGAGAGTTTTTTGTTCCCTCAACTACAGAGTGCTCCTCTGTTTCTGCTCGACCGCTGCATGCGTGCTCTGTTTCGTCCCCGGTCAGCGAGAGAGCGCTTAGCTTCAGAGAAGAATAACGACTTATTCTGCAACACAAGCAAGCAAGCAAGCAAGCAGGGATGCCATAATATCAGGGCAGAAATGACAACAAAAATAGGCATGGAATATGTCCAGCCGATCAACATACATACATACATACATACATACATGTACCTGACCCAAACGCTCCTGCGATGCACCTCTCAAGTTTGAGCAAGCAGAAGCATATCTGTACATTGTTGGCTTTCCTGTTGAACTCTAATTTTTTAACACAGAAATCGCTAGTTGAAGATTGCTCGACTTTTTGTCAACAGTGCTACTATGCGAGTACAGCCATTACTGTGCATCTTACTCCCTCCGTAAAGAAATATAAGAGTGTTTAGATAACTGAAATAGTGATTTTTTTAGTGATCTAAACGCTCTTATATTTCTTTACAGAGGGAGTAATAGTTTCTGTTTCTTCTCAGTTCGTAGCTTGAACAGACAGACTTTATATGCTGGAAGACCTTCATTGTAAATAAGCAGCTGTAAAGTTTCTACTCTGTTTGAGATTCAGGGACTAGCACACAACTTGTAAGGGCATCTGTGTTGAGTTAAGTTCACAGTAATTTGTAATGCTTTAATGATGTGAGCTCTCAACAGAAAACAAGAAGATTGATTGTAATATTGAGGAAATAATCCATGTTAAACAATATCAAACCATGATCAGCACATATCAAACTGAATGTCACTCTGAAGAACACGGAACACACAGGATGGGTTATGCAGTCTTGGACGCTCACATGGTCAAGGCTCCACTTATTAGTGTCCAAGAAACGAGCATCCTCCACATTCAGTTCTCTACTCCCATCATTTCAGTCCCAAGTGATGTGATAATTAAATACTAGCAAACAGTATAATGATAAAATTGTGTATAACAAGTAGCGATGACATAGCGTCAGAGGTGAAAACAGAGCAGAAATGACACCAAAAGTAGGTATGGCCGATCAACATAGACGTACCTGAACCAAACACTCATGCGATGCACCTCAACTTTGAGCAAGCAGAATTCCTATTTGTACATTGTTGACTTTCTTGATGAACTCTAATTTTTTTTTAACGCAGAAATAGCTAGTCCAAGAATGCTTGACTTCGCTCAACAGTGCTACCAAATGAGAACAGTCCTAACTCCGGATCTTAATAGTTGCAGTTTCTTGTCAAGTCTTAGCTTGAACAGATGTGCTGTATATGCTGTAAGACCTTCATCGTAAACAGCTGTAATGCTTCTGCTCTGTTTGAGGTTCAGGGACTACCACATTTATACTCTTATAAACAACAGAGTTGGTGATGATGGTGTGCCTGCCATCCTGCAATATAGGCCGTCCGATTTATATCTGACGGATAGGAAGGAAACTATGACAATTTTGCAAAAAGATGCCCACACCCCTCTTCACATTTGCAAATAAGGCCTTCTCTTATTCATCCTTTTCTCCCACAATATAAACTACTCATACAAATGCATCTTGATTTTCCGTGTAACGCATGGGCATCTTGCTAGTAACTTATAAGGTCAGAGAAGCAATGGGCGGTGCATTGGACACTGGTCATAGCCTCTCAGAGGAGATTAAGTGATATACATTGGCACAATTTCAGTCCATTCAGAATCTGTGATTCTTCTTTCTCGCCACAATCTTAATACTGTCAGCTAAAAAGGGCACCCGCATAACTGAATACTGGTGTGGCATTCAAGAATTAAGGTGTTTGGTACCCTGTTGTACTGAGTTTGTTCACTAAATGTTACTAGATACATCCATTTCTGCGACAAGTAATTCCGAACGGAGGGAGTACCAGCCAGTAATCTGAACCCCAAGATTATTGCAAGAAGATAACCTTTCAAACTCGAGTTACAACTTTTCACAGATCTAACAGCACAAGCTTTGCATAAAAAAGTATATCTATCAATTCAACCTGAGAGCTGAGAAGAAATAGACACTTGGCAGAATTCTAATTAGTGATACTGAATTTCTTTTGGCCTTCCGGAATCTGGCCTGGAGGTACATACTTTTGGTACAGTACTACTGAATGATGCATGTCTGTGGATCATCTTCCACTTGAGAGGCATCATGCTATTATAACTAAAGTTTGTCGGCATCGACTCCGGGAGCGGCATCTCAACCGTCCTTGGTATTCACTTATCCCCAGTTGCTCTATTATAACTAAAGTTTGTCGGCATCGACTCCGGGAGCGGCATCTCAACCGTCCTTGGTATTTACTTATCCCCAGTTGCTCTATTATAACTCAACTTTGTCGGCATCGACTCCGGGAGCGGCATCTCAACCGTCCTTGGTATTCACTTATCCCCAGTTGCTCTATTATAACTCAACTTTGTCGGCGTCGACTCCGGGAGCGGCATCTTAGCTGATGGTCTTCACTTATCCCCAGTTCGTTCCTCGGACCATCTGCACCATCCACTCCCTGAACTAAACTGAACCGTGCCGAGCTTCATCAGCTCTTGAGAGAACCTTTCTTCAGTGAAGCTTTGGCCGTGGCCTCGAGAGTAACTCATGTTCCATAAAGAAAGCTTCAACTCACCACTAACTACCTAGCATGTTCCATAAAGAAAGCTTCAACTCACCACTAACTACCTAGCATGTTCCATAAAGAAAGCTTCAACTCACCACTAACTACCTAGCAGTGCCCTGTGAATACACTGTCTTGCCTTGTGATGCATTGGTTGCTCGAAACAGAGTAGTACAATTTTGGCTCCGTGACTCTTAAATCCCAATAAGATACAGTCCTAGGTTCATACATACAACAGAGCAGACTTGACATTCCAGTACAGAGCGTACAATCAGGAAATAGATATTATATTTAGTTTGGAAAATTGCATTGTGCTGTGCACGTGCCACATATACCATTTCAAAGCTGACTAATCAAGTCAATTCGACAGACAGTTTAGAAGCAGACAAAGGGAAGAACAAGCAAAATTGAATAGTCCAGAGCAAGAATATGGACGCCAACAGTGTCAAAAACCAGGTCCCATCAACCGCTCAGCTGCTGTCCCTGCCTCCTACTGTCCCGTCAACTGCTTTATCCTCTCCTCACGAAGCTTGTCCTTGAGCAGCAGGTCGTTGATTTGTTTCCTTGCCAAGGACTGCTCGTACATCTGCGCAGCCTCGCGCTTCTTCTCCTCCTGGGCGCGGTTGAACTCCTCGAGTCGAAGCCGGTCCATCTCTAGCCTCGCAGCCTCACGCCTCATCCTCTGCTCGTACCTCGTCAGCGACTTCTCGGGGTCGTTGAACCAATAATCTTGCAAGACGAGGCGCCTTCCACTGCCAAAGAACGGTATCTTCAACTGGTACACCATCTCATCGCAGACGCCCCCCAAGATTTCCGGGGCATGCTTTTGCAGCTGCCCCAGGATCTCTGACCCCCGATCAATTACTTGCTGTCCGACATACCAGGCCCCCACAACCCCAGACAAAATGACAACAAGCGTGATGATTTGCAGATCTTGCACCGTCTGGATCTCCGCAAGGCACTTGCTTGCCACTGAATTACACTTGGCCACCCCGGTGACTAGAGCCTGGACAGTCTCCTCGTCGATCACCAGGGCACCAGCTGAGTAGCAACGTGCCTGAAACAAAACAGTAGCAGAGGCTGGAAGGTTTAGTACAATAAACCTACTACTTATGTGACACAACCAAAACAGGCTGCTCATGTGAACCACATCACAATTACCAACCTGCTGAACACGAGCAGTGCTAACGAGGCTGCTTCCCGCACTGGTGGCTGGGCTTGGGTACACAAGTGCCTGCAACAACACCGAGGCTTTAATGTCAGAAACATAAATTATAGTGCTAGGATAGATGCAAAAACAGCAAACTATATATCTAATCCAAACCCTAGCAATACAATAAAATACTGGTGAAAAACTTCCTGTGCTAAACTGTTAGGATGTGCCTCCTGTTTCAGGTTTAGCTGTTCTTTCACAGTAGTATTATACAACTCCTCCTGTTTCAGGTTAGCTGTTCTTTCACAGTAGTATTTAATAACTCATGCATTATGCTGGAGTTTGGCCAGCAACCAATATCCAAATGGTATATTTCCTAATGTATCAATATTGACATCCCTCTTCCAACAAAATTACTAACCTGCTGAACAGCAGTGTTGGCAAAGCTGCTTCCGGCACTCCAGCTTGAGTAGGCAAGTGACTGCAACAACACAGAGGCTTTAATGTCAGATATATATATATATATATATATTGAAGTGCTAAGATAGATGCAAAAACTGCAAAGTATTATGTTATTAATATCTAATACAAATCAGCTAGCAATTAAAAAAATATAATGGTGAACAACTTCCTGTGCTAAATTACAGGATGTGCCTCCTGTTTCAGGTTTAGTTATTCTTTCACAGTAGTATATAACAACTCATGCATTATGATGTTTCTAGGCTATAGCAAGTGATCACTGGAGTTTGGCCAGCAACCAGTATCCAACTGGTAAATTTCCTGGGAGATCAATTGGCATCCCTCTTCCAAGCAGATGAAGCAAAGATGCTGCTACTACCCCTTGCATTCAAGAGGAACCTGTCTCAGGGAACTGATAGAAGATCTAGATCCCCTGCATTCACTCCGGGTCTGGCTGCAAACCATGGCAAATCTGCTACAGAGGCACCTAAAGCCACCCCTGTTAAGCTTTCTCCATCACAATCCGATGACCATGGACGTGAGCAAACCAGAACCTTCTCCTTTGGAACAAGAAAAGAACAAGATAGACAGCTTGACCAACTGCAAAAGTCACCCTTCATGAGTTCAAAACGAAAGCGCCTAGTGGAATCTGCAGATACAACCAAACTCAACAGCAAAGTTCTCAGGATGAAGCTGTGGGAGAGATCCTTGGTACATCACAAACTAAACAGGCTGTTGCTTCAACAAACCCTGAAGACAATGAGACACCTGACCAGCCTAAACATTTAACCGCCAAGGGAGAAACGGCTGAATGGAATGACTAAAGTTGGGCATCAGAAGATGCAGTTTTCACATAAGTTGCTGCCGACGACACTAAAGCAGGGTGAAGTTGCTGCCCACAGGAGGGACATATCCAGACAAGTTCTCTTCTCAGACTATTTCATCAAAGAGTAAAGGAAAATTATTCTAACTGTTGCACCGCAAGGAGAATCCTAATTTGAGCAAAGCTTCAGGCAGAAGCCCTCAGGCACATAAAGCAGCAGGGAAAACAAATTTAAGCCAGCCACCATCTGGCTCTGCTAGTCCATCACCTGAACCGAAAATGTACCCATGGGACAACTGAGGCAAGTCCCCAGGTAAATGGTAAAGCTGAGAGAAATTTACCAGTCCATTGGCAGACAGATTCAGAGTCAGCAAGGAAAATATTTCATCAAATAGCAAGGAAATTAATTTTCACTGTTGCACGGCAAGGACCAAGGAGCCCTCAAGCACTTAAATTAGCAGGAAATGATTTGAACTCGCCACCATCTGGTGCTGCTAGTGCCTTCTCTGCAGGGACAAATATCCAGGACCAAGCACCTGTCCAGCTAGTACTACTAGCTAAATCGAACGAACGAGCATGCTGGGCGTGGTGGCGGGGACGGTGGGGACTTACCGAGGTCTTGCCGAAGACGGCGCGTGGGGCGGCCGGGGTAGAGAAGCCCTTCGCCGGCGGCGAGAACCGCGGCGCCGGCGCTGCCAGATGGAGAGCGGCGCTCCTCGTCCTCGACGCGACCGTGCGAAGCGCCATGGGCTCCTGGCCGCGGTCTGGATGGGAGCGACGGCGACGGCGACGGCGACGGCGACTAGGGCTTCCTTCCCCTCCTCTCCCTCTCTTCTCTCTCGACCTCTGGAGAACCTTCTGGAATTCTCCCCTTGCCTCTCGCGCCGGCTGCCACGCTCGACCAACTTAATGGGCTATTGCTACTGGGCCGGTCTACCCACCCCATCTCTCCTTTATTTGTGAGCATTTTTACGGCTATGGTCACAGAAATCTTTTTAGTTCCTGCAAATATCGTCACCGGACTCAAGAAATGTTAAGTTGGACTACATCAATCTTGGTCCGGCCACGTTTGAATATGTAGGAGTAAATTATCACATTGAATGCTAGATCAACAGAAAACACACCCGTCTACAATTTTTTTGTTGTTGCAAAAAAACACCATGTCCACCATAATCTATTTGCAAAAAAACATTGATCGACGGGTTTGGCTCGGCCGAGCGCCAAACTATCATAAACGCACTCAAAAGAGTGCTAATCCGCCGATAAGTGGTCTACATAGTTTTTTTTACCATAGACATGATGTTTTCTTCCAAAAAAAATGTAGACTGGTGTTTTCTGCTGACCTGGCCTTCAATGTGGTTCAGGTTCATACAACTTCTTCATGTCAGCTATCAATCAGTTAGAAAAAAAAGAACTCTAAATTTATAATCTACTCCCTCCATCCCATAATTTTTTAGACCAGTCTAGTGTCAAAAACGCTCTTAAATTATGGGATGGAGGGAGTATCTTTTAGCTTGAATGAGCCACGCCATCCTTGTGAAGTTCCTTGATACCCCCAAAATAAGTCCTAAATCTCTATAGGGTAGCATGTTTACCAAAAAAAATCATTCTGAAGCGCCATTCTAGTCATTTCTTAGAAAAACTATTCGTAGAAATGTGGTATTTAGACATGATCGGTCTTCAAGATACACCTTGTTTTAATATTTTATTAATAATATGTCAGAATAAAAACCATATGAAATTCAGTTAGAAAATTCTATTTGTGTAACTATAATAAACCACTCCAAACTAATGGAACTTAATTAGACATGAATGGTACTCTCTCCGTTTTTATTTACTCTGCATATTAGATTTGACTGAAGTCAAACTTCATAAACTTTGACCAAGTTTATAGAAAAAATATGAACATTTACAATAGAAAATCTATATGATGTGAAAGTGTATTCAGTAATGAATCTAATGGTATTGATTTTTTTATTGTATATGTTAATATTTTTATCTATAAACTTTGTCAAACTTTACAAAGCTTTATTTTGACCAAAGCTAATATGCGGACTAAATAAAAACGAAGGGATGAGTATTAATATTTTAGGAAAATTACAAGAAATATGTAATAGACACTTGTATTGGATCAATATCTATAGTATTATCTTACGTCATATGTATATTCCAATTTATACAGATTTAATTCCATGCTAAGGCCGGGAATAGAATTTATTTTGGAATAAAAGTAGTACGCGCAATTTGTAACTATCGTTACCTCACTACCCATCGATCTAAGGAACAACCAACCTCATCCTATCTGAACCATTGGTCTTCGTTGTTGCTGCGGAAGGCGCGGAGGAGGGAGAAGGTTGTGACAATAACCGGCACATTGAGGTTAGGTGCAGTGTAGGTCTGGGCGCCAGTTCTAGTGGAGCTCAGCCACCACCCAGCGGGGCAGCACTAGGAGCCATTATAAAAATATCATGATCATCTTTTAGTGCGCACAAAGATGTTTATAACCTCATAAGCAAAGACCTATAGTGCTGCTTGTATATCGAGAGATACTACAGGAATCGATACTCATAGCACATTCTTCTTAGTTGTACAGGAAGAGATGCTAAACGTATTTTTATCAGTGCACATACCTTCAAAAACGGGCTAGCTTGTTCTTTCTACTTATATACCTACACATGGGATGCCATGTTAGTTCTGTTGTGCAAATAATCATTGTTTGTGTTGATGAGCAATGACAATGGCTCCCAAAATTACAATACTTGTTGAAAGTACGCCTTGTTGCAAAACAATCCTACTTATAAATAGTATATTTTCCTGATAGATTGTGATGAATATTTGTTGCTTTTACCCACTTTGGTGCTGCTTCAGTGTATGCATACTAAATCGTAAACGAAGATGATTGTATTATTATTTTGGTTAAAGTGATTTCCTCATGTAGTCTACTAGATTTAACTTAAATGATTTTGTCATAAACTCATTGTCTTCATGCTGATTTATATTTGTAGATATTGACAAGGCAAAGAAACAAGATAAAAAAGAATAAGTGGTGAGTTTTTCTTTGTTTAAGAATTGTTGTGTAGTACAACAAATGAGGGGATTAAAATTCTGGGTCAAACTTAATTAACATATTTTTAGTGATATATGGGTATTTTTCAACTTAGTGAACATGTATTAGTTTATTGTGGTTCCGTGGCAACACACGGGCACTTAGGTAGTAGTTACAAAAACAATGTGGTTGCTTTAAGAAAATTCTTCTCTTCCGGCCGTTGTAATGGGTGGAACCGTGGAAGAACAAGAACCAAAGGTAGGTTGGAAAGGGTGGGTAGTCAGGCAGATTTTGATGAGAGAGTGAGTCCCCTTTCCTCGCCCCACCTTTGGGAGGCTCCACATCGTGCCTCACCTGCATGGAGAAATATGTGTTTTCTTTTTCTTTTGAGAAAAGAAAAGTAGTATTGGCTAACAATCAACTAGCAACTCTTAATTAGCCTATGGTTAGCAATGTTAATCTCATGGCTTATTGTTGTAGCTTGTGGACCGGTCTTGTTTTAAGTTTTCGTGTGGCAGTGCGTTGGGCAGGACACTGGTATCGACTAGGTGTTGTGTGCAAAATTCAGTTTCAGAAAAATGAAACCAGGAGCTCTAGCCCTGGGGGATTAATTATTTTTATAAAAAAGGAACTCTTAGACTATATGAGTTCCCTTTCTTTTCCCCACCTTATCAACCATTAGCCGCTCCCAAGAAATCCGTCCCATACTCCCGAAAGATAACTCTCCGGATAATAGTAATTAACCATTCTCTAATCAAGGATAATGATGATTCTCCTTTGCATTGCAAAACAAATCCAGTCTCTCCAAACATCAGAAAAGTATCATCAGGAAAACAAATTTGGTACGAAGATGCAATAAAATCTAAATGAAGCAAAAGCTACTAGATGCTAGCCAGAGAGTTTGCGCTTACGTGCTGGCCAGCCATGAAGAGACAGGGAGATGCAGCTCCTCAGCGTGAGGAGGCCTCGCCGCCGGCCGGGATTCCAGTGAAACATGAGCTGGGATGGAAGAGCGGCCTCTGCCATGACCGCAGATCCAACCTACAAACAGTAGAACAAAGACCGAGTATGATTAGACTAACACATGCACAGAAAAATAATAATCCGTCATATGCTTATGAATTGAAATCAAAACCAATCAAGATCTGATGAAGACTAGCTAGAGAACAGGGTCGAATTAATTTGACCAAACCCAACGCCTAGAAATTAACCTGGCTTGCTTTTGCCTAGGATTCAGCAGAGACGAGAGCTTGTCGCCGTGTCCGGCCGGCTGGATCAGATCGCGTCCGGCCGGCCTGCCGGACGGATCACATCGACCGTACCGGCCGCGAGACGCAAACGTAGGGCACCCTGCGTGGGTGCGAGCGGCGACGGCAGATGGCCGGTGAGGAGAGGAAGACTTGACGGAGCAGCCATGGGCGGCGCGGCTGAGATCCAGGGAGAGATCGATGCGGCCGGCGACGGCGCAGGAGGAAGAGAGAGAGATATGGATCCAACCCACCCAAGAGATAGATAGGGTTACGGCCGGTGAGACTTGTTACTGCAATACCCGCGTGAGGAGGGAGGGCCAGACCCAGACACACAGGGAGAGGCCCAGTCCTAATTGCACCCGAAACGTAGCACAGCAGTAGCGAATTGAATTCAGTTGAATTGAATTGAATTCGTGTTGCATCTGTCCGCGTCCAGGATGTGACCAAATTAAAGTGCGGTGGGTGGCCGGCACACTCATTCATGCCTTGTCGTCCTTTTCCTTCCTTGGTGTGCCACCAGCCCTGTGGAGCCTAGCGAGCTGTGCCTGCGCTGCATGCCCACTAAGTGGAGTAATACACTAGTCCTTGGCTCCTTGCTCGATTCATCATGAGCTGTATTTCAAAAAAAAAAAAAATGAAAATCGTCGGGAGCTACTAGCATGCATGCATGCATGTCCACCTGCTGGTGATCGTGCAGACTTGAAGAAGAAGAAGAAGAGGAGGAGGAGGAGGAGAGAAGGAAGAAGTGAGTGAAACAAGCAGCATGCATATACAATAAGCAGCTCTTGCTTGGCATTGGGAGGAGATTTTATTCGTACTATATATTATGGATCATTGACCATTCTTACTCGTATACTCGTACTAGTGGTAAGTAAAGTAAGCGGCATGCATGTGCTATTATGCTCGGGGGAGAAGGAGAGAGAGAGACTGTAGATAGATGCTCTTTGGAAGAGAGAGGCGAGATGAGTCCAGAATACAGAGCTCGGCCGGCGGGAAAGAGGTGGCCCATGCATGCATGCCTCCATAGAAAAATGGCCCTCGCGTCGCGCATGCATGCACGCAGCGGCTGTCGGCAAAGCAAAGAAACGAGAGAGAGAGGGACCTCGACGACCGTGCGCGCCATGGTTACTGTACAATATAGTACTGTACATGAGTGCAGTACTACTACTTGGTTACTAGCTGTACTTACTGTGGAACGCAGTTGTACGTACGTCTTTTCTATCATGTCGAGGCTCGTAGCAGCATGCACGCGGCGTACGCGTACGTACAGTAGATCCAAACCGAGTGCACGGGAGGACAAAATTACTGTTCTGACCCATTGTGCAAAGAAAATCCCGATTTGATCTTGTTCCAAATTTTTTTCCGTTTCTGACTTTTTTTGGTGACGCCAAGATCCCTGGCGTCTGGGTTACGAAGCAGACGCCAGGGGCCTTGGCGTCTGGCCCCTGGCCCGCACTGCCCGCCTGCCCGTTGACCTGCTGACGTGGCAAAGGGGCCAGACGCCAGGAACCCTGGCGTCTGGCCCTGATAACAGAATAACCCTTGAGAAAAGTGTGTGGGACCCACACCACACACTTTCCCCAATCCACAACCCGAGCTTGAAGAACACTTGGAGCTCTCACACTCTCTCCTACCCCTCAAGCTCCCCCTCAAATCCTCTCCAAAAGGTACATCCCTTAGGTGGATCTTTCCATCACTTTGTTGCTCTTGTTAATCTCCCCCAAATCATCCAATTATTTTTTGTCAAATCTTGTTATTTTGGTTGCATTTTATACATGTTGGTGGAACCCTAGTTCATGTTTTCTCCCTTATGTTAGTGTGAATGGCTTGGTTAACTTTGATAATATAGTGCTATGCATGGTGTGTAGTAGGAATATATGCTTGTTGAGTAGAAAGATTGGGGGCTAGGGTTAGTTAGTGATTAGGGTTAACTTTGCTTAGTGTGTGTTAATTAGTGATACTTTTGTGGACATCACCAATAATTTAGTCTTGATATGATTTGGATATAATTAGATGTATTTGGATAAACACACCAATTCTCATTGAAGTCTTAAATGCATTCATGTTATTTTTAGATGGAGAGACTTGTTAATGTTCATTACATGGACAAGGAGGCATTCTTGAGTAACAATGCCGACACGGGTGAGGAACCATTGGTTTTTGATACAAGCCCTAGCTATGAGGATATTGTTGCAAAAGTGAGACAAGTCTTAGAGTGGATGGACACCAATGTTGATGTTAAGTTAATAGGAAGGTATGATGTTGGAGTTGGAGCCAAATCTCGCTTGAAAAGTATGCCTATCACCTCGGATTTGCATTGGGATGTATACAAGGAAAAAGTATCCCAATCGGAAGACAAGTCACTTGAATTGTTTGCCACCAAGGTTGAATCTCCTCGGTTTACCATTGATTTGAACCGGCATGTCTCTTTCCCAATGGATGACATGAGCGAGAGGACAATGGTGCCACTTGTTGAGCATAGGGTTGTGGTTGATGCCCCCAATGTTTATCCCCCACCACGTCCCCGTGTACCATCTATCAAAGCAAATGAGGTTGAGTTGTATGCCCCCAATGCTTCTAGCCAACCACCAACTAGCCAAGCAAATGAAGTTGAGGTGATTGCCAGTGACGAAGTAATTCAAGAGGATGAAGATGCTTATGATGACGACGAAGAGCAAGAGGAAGGGTTTCATGGTAATGATGTTGGTGACTTGGATGCGTACATAGCGCAAAAGGACATGGATCGTGACTTGCCTTTTAGGCGTCAATATGCGTATGACTCGGATGACGAGGGTCCAGTTGAACAGTTGGACGAGGATGGATTCACAAAGGAGGAGAACCAAATCCACTTTGAGCTGACGGGCTTACAAAAAAGAACTCACTTGTTTAAAGATCTCAGCCTTGCCCATAAAGCTGTTGTTGATGGTGGAATGAGAATGACGGCGATTGAGCCAACACCATGCCCGGATCCAGGAGAACCAAGGGTGGAGAATGAGGACGAGAATGCTTATTTGAAGAAAGGATTGAAGTTTCTGAGCTTGCCTATGCTGAAGTTTTGGTTGGCTGACTATGCCATTCGAAACCATAGGCCAATTTATGTTGAGCACTCCGACATGAAGTTGCGTTACACCGTGGTGTGTGAGCAAAAGGAATGCACATGGAAGGTTCGTGCAAGAAAGCTTAAAGAAACCGAAGAATGGGTGTTAAAAAGTTGTGATACCACTCATAGATGCAAACCGCCATCAAAACGACTTAGAAAGACACACCGTCAACTCACATATGAGTATCTTGGATACAAATGGATGAAAGACATAGCCTTTGATCCCACTGTGAAAGTGAGGTTTCTCATGCGGACGGTGAAAAAACAATTTGGTTATGAAGTCAAGTATGGGAAGGCATGGAAGGCAAAGGCAAATTCTATTAGGATGTTGTATGGTGGATATGAAGAAGCATACAACCAGCTCCCAAGGTTGTTGGCCGCGATTGCACATAGGAACCCGGGCATGTTTCATGTGGTCGAGGATCACGAGGGAGTGTTCCACCGTGCTTTCTGGAGTTATGGACAATGTGTGGAGGCGTTTCAGCATTGTCGTCCGGTCTTGTCTATAGATGGCACGTTCTTGACCGGTAGATATAAGGGCACACTAATGGTAGCAATGGCGCACTCATCAAACGACAACGTGTTGCCGTGTGCATTTGCTTTGGTGCCTTCCGAGCACCAAGACAACTGGGAGTGGTTCATGGGTCATGTTAGGCACAACGTGATTGGGGCTAGGGAGGTATGCATCATATCGGACCGGCATCATGGCATACTCAAGGCAATGGACATTGTTATTCTAGGATTTCCAAAGCTTCACCACAGATGGTGCATGAGGCATTTCGGGGCCAACTTTTACCGGGCATGTAAGAGCAAGGAGCTCAGCAAAGACCTTACCCATGTATGTGTGGCCTTCACCACCCAAGGTTTCGATGCTCGGTACAACAAACTCTTTGCAGCGGTGAACGAAGGGGGAAAAGACTTCTTAACTAGGAATTTAAGCGAGAAGCACAAGTGGGCACGCGCTCATGACGATGGTGGTTGGCGATATGGCGACATGACAAGCAATCTCGTAGAATGTTTCAACAATGTGTTGAAGGGTGCTCGTGCATTGCCGGTGACTGCAATAGTGGAGTACACCTTCTTCAAGCTTAATGAGTACTTTCAAAGGCATTCTGAAGAGACTGCAAAATGGATAGGTGAAAAAAAGGATTATCCGGAAAAGGTTGATGAATGGTTGCAGTTACAAGCAAGCAAGTCTTCACGGCAACAAGTTATCATATTCGATAGACTTGAAATGATCTATCAAATTGATGAGCCAGGTGGCACAACACGAGACGGTAGACAATATGGTGGTGCTGCATTTGAGGTGAAACTGAAGACTCGGTGGTGCCAGTGCGAGAGGCCTAGTAAGTATCATTGGCCATGCTCGCATTTTATAACGGCGGCGAAGGCGAGAAACATACATGTTAATGATGGAAAAACCGTGAGGATGCAAGAGTTCCATGTGGAAGCTACTAGGTTGACATGGGCGCCACGATTTCACCCTTTCTTGGACCAATCACAGTGGCCTGAGTACCATGGCCCTCATATTAGGCCAGACCCTCTTCTGAAGGTGGAGACGAAGGGTAGAAGGAGAACTAAGAGGTTCAGGGGTGATATGGATGACCTGGCTGGATACACTAGCATGAAACAATTTGGTAGCGGTCATTTCATGGAGGCTCCTGACATTATCAACTGTGGGGTGTGCGGTGAAGGGGGACACAATGAACGGACATGCAAGAATAAGAAAACCAAAAAAAGAAAAACAAGTCGTGGAGGCGGCACCGATGGTGAACGAGGTGGAAGAGGTGACGGTGGTGGTGGTCGAGGAAGCACAAGTGTCAGAGGTGGTAGTGGTGGTCGTAGAGGGAGCACAAGTGCTAGAGGTGCTAGTGTTCGTAGAGGGAGTACAAGTGCTAGAGGTGGTGGTCGAGCTAGCACAAGTGCTAGAGGTGGTGGTCGAGCTAGCACAAGTGCTAGAGGTGGTGGTCGAGGTAGCACAAGTGCTAGAGGTGGTGGTCGAGCAGGCACAAGTGCTAGAGGTGGTGGTCGAGCAGGCACAAGTGCTAGAGGTGGTGGTGGTCGGAGAGGAAGCACAAGTGCTAGAGGTGGTGGTGGTCGTAGAGGAATGGTTGATAATGGATCGGCCTTCGGTTATTTGCTTAATCCAGATGGTTGATCTAATAATAATGGTATATTATTTGTTCATACAATTCCTAGCATTTATTCATTTACTGTATTTATGCATTTACTCTCTTTAGGTCTTGTGCTAACAATTGTTCTTTTTGTAGGCATGGCTTCATCCGGTTCCAGGACGAGGCCGGCGTGCGCGGACCAAGAGGACATGCCGAAGACGTGGATGGAGGCCAGTTTGGACAAGGAGAAGGAGAAGGATGTGCCCACACCACCATGTTGGTGTGGTGATGTTTGCAAGCTGAAGGTGTCCACTGACCGCAACAAGTCATGGACAGAAAGTAGAAGGTTTTTTGTGTGTCCCAACTATGCACATGATCGTCGAAGGCCAACTAACGCATATGACATACCACCGGTATGTTAGGTGTACATACAAAAACATCAACAAGTTGTCACTCATATGTCTAACAAAATCATGGTTTATATGTAGTCCCCTCCTCCACTTTGCAAGTACTTCACTTGGATAGATCACGAGGTACCAAAAGATGTCCAAGAGGACCAACGTCGAGATTGGTTACGGAGGCAGCGCCTATTCGAGGAGTCCTATGCACGGGGATTGGAGCGGGAGCGTCGTGAGAAGGAGGCTCGTGAGCGCAAGAAGCGTGAGCAAGAGAGGGCACGCAAAGAGAAGGAGGCTCGTCAAGAAGAGAGGGCAAGAAAACTTGCAAGGGCTCGCGATGCACGAGAGGAGGACGAGGCACGTGACAAGAAGGGAAAGTGGCCCCGTACTACTCAGTAGACAAATGGAAAGGCATCGGCGTCGATGATGAACTATCGTGACTTTGTTTAATGTATGAACTTGTTATTCGAGACCTTGTTGAAGGAAATATGCCCTAGAGGCAATAATAAAGTTATTATTTATTTCCTTATATATCATGATAAATGTTTATTATTCATGCTAGAATTGTATTAACCGGAAACATAATACATGTGTGAATACATAAACAAACAGAGTGTCACTAGTATGCCTCTACTTGACTAGCTCGTTAATCAAAGATGGTTATGTTTCCTAACCATGGACAAAGAGTTGTTATTTGATTAACGGGGTCACATCATTAGTTGAATGATCTGATTGACATGACCCATTTTATTAGCTTAGCACCCGATCGTTTAGTATGTTGCTATTGCTTTCTTCATGACTTATACATGTTCCTATGATTATGAGATTATGCAACTCCCGTTTGCCGGAGGAACACTTTGTGTGCTACCAAACGTCACAACGTAACTGGGTGATTATAAAGGAGCTCTACAGGTGTCTCCAAAGGTACATGTTGGGTTGGCGTATTTCGAGATTAGGATTTGTCACTCCGATTGTCGGAGAGGTATCTCTGGGCCCTCTCGGTAATGCACATCACATAAGCCTTGCAAGCATTGCAACTAATGTGTTAGTTGTGAGATGATGTATTACGGAACGAGTAAAGAGACTTGCCGGTGACGAGATTGAACTAGATATTGGATACCGACGATCGAATCTCGGGCAAGTAACATACCGATGACAAAGGGAACAACGTATGTTGTTATGCGGTCTGACCGATAAAGATCTTCGTAGAATATGTAGGAGCCAATATGGGCATCCAGGTCCCGCTATTGGTTATTGACCGGAGACGTGTCTCGGTCATGTCTACATTGTTCTCGAACCGTAGGGTCCGCACGCTTAAGGTTTCGATGACAGTTATATTATGAGTTTATGAGTTTTGATGTACCGAAGGAGTTCGGAGTCCCGGATGAGATCGGGGACATGACGAGGAGTCTCGAAATGGTCGAGACGTAAATATCGATATATTGGACGACTATATTCAGACTTCGGAAAGGTTCCGAGTGATTCGGGTATTTTCCGGAGTACCGGGGAGTTACGGGAATACGGGGAAGAGTATTGGGCCTTAATGGGCTTTAGTGGGAAGGAGCCAGGAGGTGGCGCGCCCCCCTCCCAAGCCCAGTCCGAATTGGACAAGGGGTTTGGGGCACGACCCCCCTCTCCCTTCCTTCTCCACTTCCCTCCTTTCCCCCCTTCTCCTAGTTGGACTAGGAAAGAAGGAATCCTACTCCCGGTGGGAGTAGGACTCCCCTTGGCGCGCCCCCTCCTAGGCCGGCCGCCCCTCCCCCCTTGCTCCTTTATATACGGGGGCAGGGGGGCACCCCATGACACACAAGTTGATCTTCGTGATCGTTCCTTAGCCGTGTGCGGTGCCCCCCTCCACCATATTCCACCTCGGTCATATTGTAACGGTGCTTAGGCGAAGCCCTGCGACAGTTGAACATCAAGATCGTCACCATGCCGTCATGCTGACGGAACTCCTCCCCGAAGCTTTGCTGGATCGGAGCCCGGGGAGCGTCATCGAGCTGAACGTGTGCCAAGAACTCGGAGGTGCCGGAGTAACGGTGCTTGGATCGGTTGGACCGGGAAGACGTACGACTACTTCCTCTACGTTGCGTCAACGCTTCCGCTATCGGTCTACGAGGGTACGTAGACAACACTCTCCCCTCTCGTTGCTATGCATCACCATGATCTTGCGTGTGCGTAGGAAATTTTTTGAAATTACTACGTTCCCCAACAGTGGCATCCGAGCCTAGGTTTTATGGTTTGATGTTATATGCACGAGTAGAACACAAGTGAGTTGTGGGCGATATAAGTCATACTGCCTACCAGCATGTCATACTTTGGTTTGGCGGTATTGTTGGATGAAGCAGCCCGGACCGACATTACGCGTACGCTTACGCGAGACTGGTTCTACCGCCGTGCTTTGCACACAGGTGGCTGGCGGGTGTCAGTTTCTCCAACTTTAGTTGAACCGAGTGTGGCTACGCCCGGTCCTTGCGAAGGTTAAAACGACATCAACTTGACAAACTATCGTTGTGGTTTTGATGCGTAGGTGAGATTGATTCTTGCTTAAGCCCATAGCAGCCACGTAAAACTTGCAACAAACAAAGTAGAGGACGTCTAACTTGTTTTTGCAGGGCATGTTGTGATGTGATATGGTCAAGACATGGTGCTAAATTTTATTGTATGAGATGATCATGTTTTGTAACTGAGTTATCGGCAACTGGCAGGAGCCATATGGTTGTCGCTTTATTGTATGCAATGCAATCGCCCTATAATGCTTTACTTTATCACTAAGCGGTAGCGATAGTCGTAGAAGCATAAGATTGGTGAGACGACAACGATGCTACGATGGAGATCAAGGTGTCACGCCGATGACGATGGTGATCATGACGGTGCTTCGGAGATGGAGATCACAAGCACAAGATGATGATGGCCATATCATATCACTAATATTGATTGCATGTGATGTTTATCTTTTTATGCATCTTATCTTGCTTTGATTGACGGTAGCATTATAAGATGATCTCTCACTAATTATCAAGAAGTGTTCTCCCTGAGTATGCACCGTTGCCAAAGTTCGTCGTGCCCAGACACCACGTGATGATTGGGTGTGATAAGCTCTACGTCCATCTACAACGGGTGCAAGCCAGTTTTGCACACGCAGAATACTCGGGTTATACTTGACGAGCCTAGCATATGCAGATATGGCCTCGGAACACGGAGACCGAAAGGTCGAGTGTGAATCATATAGTAGATATGATCAACATAATGATGTTCACCATTGAAGACTAATCCATTTCACGTGATGATCGGTTATGGTTTAGTTGATTTGGATCACGTGATCACTTAGAAGATTAGAGGGATGTCTATCTAAGTGGGAGTTCTTAAGTAATATGATTAATTGAACTTAAATTTATCATGAACTTAGTCCTGGTAGTATTAGCATATCTATGTTGTAGATCAATAGCTCGCGTTGTTGCTTTCATATGTTTATTTTGATATGTTCCTAGAGAAAATTGTGTTGAAAGATGTTAGTAGCAATGATGCGGATTGGATCCGTGATCTGAGGTTTATCCTCATTGCTTCACAGAAAAATTATGTCCTTGATGCACCGCTAGGTGACAGACCTATTGCAAGAGCAGATGCAGACGTTATGAACTTTTAGCTAGCTCAATATGATGACTACTTGATAGTTTAGTGCACCATGCTTAACGGCTTAGAATCGGGACTTCAAAGACGTTTTGAACGTCATGGACCATATGAGATGTTCCAGGAGTTGAAGCTAATATTTCAAGCAAATACCCGAGTTGAGAGATATGAAGTCTCCAACAAGTTCTATAGCTACAAGATGGAGGAGAATCGCTCAACTAGTGAGCATGTGCTCAGATTGTCTGCGTACTACAATCGCTTGAATCAAGTGGGAGTTAATCTTCCAGATAAGATAGTGATTGACAGAATTCTCTAGTCACCATCACCAAGTTAGTAGAACTTCGTGATGAACTATGATATGCAAGGGATAACGGAAACGATTCCCAAGCTCTTCGTAATGCTGAAATTGATGAAGATAGAAATCGAGAAAAATATCAAGTGTTGATGGTTGACAAGATCACTAGTTTCAAGAAAAGGGCAAAGGAAAAAAAGGGGAACTTCAAAAAGAACAGCAAGCAAGTTGCTGCTCAAGTGAAGAAGCCCAAGTCTAGTCCTAAGCCTGAGACTAAGTACTTCTACTGCAAAGGGACTGGTCACTGGAAGCGGAACTACCCCAAGTGATTGGCGGATAAGAAGGATGGCAAAGTGAACATAGGTATATTTGATATACATGATTATTTATGTGTACTTTACTAGTGTTTATAGCAACCCCTCAGTATTTGATACTAGTTCAGTTGCTAAGAGTAGTAACTCGAAACAGGAGTTGCAGAATAAACTGAGACTAGTTGAGGGTGAAGTGACGATGTGTGTTGGAAGTAGTTCCAAGATTGATATGATCATCATCGTACACTCCCTATACTTTCGAGATTAGTGTTGAACCTAAATAAGTGTTATTTGGTGTTTGCGTTGAGCATGAATATGATTTGATCATATTTATTGCAATACGGTTATTCATTCAAGTAAGAGAATAAATTGTTGTTCTGTTTACATGAATAAAACCTTATATGGTTACACACCCAATGAAAATGGTTCATTGGATCTCGATCGTAGTGATACACATATTCATAATGTTGAAGCCAAAAGATGCAAAGTTAATAATGATAGTGCAACTTATTTGTGGCACTGCCGTTTAAGTCATATTGGTGTAAAGCGCATGAAGAAACTCCATGCTGATGGGATTTTGGAATCACTTGATTATGAATCACTTGATGCTTGCGAACCATGTCTCTTGGGCAAGATGACTAGAACGCCGTTCTCTGGAACAATGGAGCAAGCAACAGATTTGTTGGAAATCATACATACTGATGTATGTGGTCCAATGAATATTGAGGCTTACATCGGGTATCATTATTTTCTGACCTTCACAGATGATTTGAGCAGATATGGGTATATCTACTTAATGAAACACTAGTCTGAAACATTTGAAAAGTTCAAAGAATTTCAGAGTGAAGTGGAGAATCATCGTAACAAAAATAAAAGTTTCTACGATATGATCGCAGAGGTAAAATATTTGAGTTACGAGTTTGGCCTTCAATTAAAACAATGTGGAATAGTTTCACAAACTCATGCCACCTGGAACACCACAGCATAATGGTGTGTCCGAACGTCATAACCGTACTTTATTGGATATAGTGCAATCTATGATGTTTCTTACCGATTTACCACTATCGTTTTGGGGTTATGCATTAGAGACAACTGCATTCACATTAAATAGGGCACCATCTAAATCCGTTGAGACGACACTATATGAACTGTGGTTTAGCAAGAAACCAAAGTTGTCGTTTCTTAAAGTTTGGGGTTGCGATGCTTATGTGAAAAAGTTTCATCCTGATAAGCTCAAACCCAAATCGGAGAAATGTGTCTTCATAGGATACGCAAAGGAGAAATTTGGGTACACCTTCTATCACAGATCTGAAGGCAAATTTGTTGCTGAGAATAGATCCTTTCTAGAGAAGGAGTTTCTCTCGAAAGAAGTGAGTGGGAGGAAAGTAGAAAACTTGATAAGGTAATTGTACCATCTCCCTTATTGGAAAGTAGTTCATCACAGAAATCTGTTCTTGTGACTACTACACCAATTAGTGAGGAAGCTAATGATGATGATCATGTAACTTCAGATCAAGTTACTACCGAATCTCGTAGGTAAACCAGAGTGAGATCCACACCAGAGTGGTACGGTAATCCTGTTTTGGAAGTCATGTTACTAGACCGTGACGAACTTGCGAACTATGAGGAAGCGATGATGAGCCCAGATTCCGCGAAATGGCTTGAGGCCATGAAATCTGAGATGGGATCCATGTATGAGAACAAAGTATAGACTTTTATTGACTTGCCCAATGATTGGCAAGCCATTGAGATTAAATGGATCTTAAAGAGGAAGACGGACGCTGATAGTAGTGTTACTATCTACAAAGGTAGACTTGTCGAAAAAAGGTTTCTGACAAAGTTCAAGGTGTTGACTACGATGAGATTTTCTCACTCGTATCGATGCTTAAAGTCTGTCCGAATCATGTTAGCAATTGCCGCATTTTATGAAATCTGGCAAATGGATAAACAAAAATGCATTCCTTAATGGATTTTTTTTAAAAAAGAGTTGTATATGATGCAACCAGAAGGTTTTGTCAATCCTAAAGGTGTTAACAAAATATGCAAGCTCCAGCGATCCATCTATGGACTGGTGCAAGCATCTCGGAGTTGGAATATACGCTTTGATAAGTTGATCAAAGCATATAGTTTTATACAGACTTGCGGTGAAGCCTATATTTACAAGAAAGTGAGTGGGAGCACTACAGCATTTCTGATAAGTATATGTGAATGACATATTGTTGATCAAAAATAATGTAGAATTATTCTGCAAAGCATAAAGGAGAGTTTGAAAGAAGTTTTTCATAGAAAGACCTCAGTGAAGCTGCTTACATATTGAGCATCAAGATCTATAGAGATAGATCAAAACGCTTGATAAGTTTTTTCAATGAGTACATACCTTGACAAGATTTTGAAGTAGTTCAAAATGGAACAGTCAAAGAAATAGTTCTTGCCTGTGTTATAAGGTGTGAAATTGAGTAAGACTCAAAACCCGACCACGACAGAAGATAGAAAGAGAATGAAAGTCATTCCCTATGCCTCAGCCATAGGTTCTATAAAGTATGCCATGTTGTGTACCAGATCTATTGTATACCCTGCACTGTGTTAAGCGAGGGAGTACAATAGTGATCTAGGAAGTAGATCACTGGACAGCGGTCAAAATTATCCTTAGTAAAATAAGGATATGTTTCTCGATTATGAACGTGACAAAAAGGTTCGTCGTAAAAGGTTACGTCGATGCAAGTTTTGACACTAATCTAGATGACTCCAAGTCTCAATCTAGATACATATTGAAAGTGGGAGCAATTAGCTAAAGTAGCTCCGTGCAGAGCATTGTAGACATAGAAATTTGTAAAATACATACGGATCTGAATTTTGGCAGACCCGTTGACTAAACTTCTCTCACAAGCAGAACATGATCACACCTTAGTACTCTTTGGGTGTTAATCACATAGAGATGTGAACTAGATTACTGACTCTAGTAAATCCTTTGAGTGTTGGTCACATGATGATGTGAACTACGGGTGTTAATCACATGATGATGTGAACTATTGATGTTGAATCACATGGCGATGTGATCTAGATTATTGACTCTAGTGCAAGTGGGAGACTGAAGGAAATATGCCCTAGAGGCAATAATAAAGTTATTATTTATTTCCTTATATATCATGATAAATGTTTATTATTCATGCTAGAATTGTATTAACCGGAAACATAATACATGTGTGAATACATAGACAAACAGAGTGTCACTAGTATGCCTCTACTTGACTAGCTCGTTAATCAAAGATGGTTATGTTTCCTAACCATGAACAAAGAGTTGTTATTTGATTAACGAGGTCACATCATTAGTTGAATGATCTGATTGACATGACCCATTCCATTAGCTTAGCACCCGATCGTTTAGTATGTTGCTATTGCTTTCTTCATGACTTATACATGTTCCTATGACTATGAGATTATGCAACTCCCGTTTGCCGGAGGAACACTTTGGGTGCTACCAAACGTCACAACGTAACTGGGTGATTATAAAGGAGCTCTACAGGTGTCTCCAAAGGTACATGTTGGGTTGGCGTATTTCGAGATTAGGATTTGTCACTCCGATTGTCGGAGAGGTATCTCTGGGCCCTCTCGGTAATGCACATCACATGAGCCTTGCAAGCATTGCAACTAATGTGTTAGTTGTGAGATGATGTATTACGGAACGAGTAAAGAGACTTGCCGGTGACGAGATTGAACTAGGTATTGGATACCGACGATCGAATCTCGGGCAAGTAACATACCGATGACAAAGGGAACAACGTATGTTGTTATGCGGTCTGACCGATAAAGATCTTCGTAGAATATGTAGGAGCCAATATGGGCATCCAGGTCCCGCTATTGGTTATTGACCGGAGACGTGTCTCGGTCATGTCTACATTGTTCTCGAACCGTAGGGTCCGCACGCTTAAGGTTTCGATGACAGTTATATTATGAGTTTATGAGTTTTGATGTACCGAAGGAGTTCGGATTCCCGGATGAGATTGGGGACATGAAGAGGAGTCTCGAAATGGTCGAGACGTAAATATCGATATATTGGACGACTATATTCGGACTTCGGAAAGGTTCCGAGTGATTCGGGTATTTTCTGGAGTATCGGGGAGTTACGGGAATACAGGGAAGAGTATTGGGCCTTAATGGGCTTTAGTGGGAAGGAGCCAGGAGGTGGCGCGCGCCCCTCCCAAGCCCAGTCCGAATTGGACAAGGGGTTTAGGGCGCGGCCCCCCTCTCCCTTCCTTCTCCACTTCCCTCCTTTCCCCCCTTCTCCTAGTTGGACTAGGAAAGAAGGAATCCTACTCCCGGTGGGAGTAGGACTCCCCTTGGCGCGCCCCCTCCTAGGCCGGCCGCCCCTCCCCCCTTGCTCCTTTATATACGGGGGCAGGGGGGCACCCCATGACACACAAGTTGATCTTCGTGATCGTTCCTTAGCCGTGTGCGGTGCCCCCCTCCACCATATTCCACCTCGGTCATATTGTAACGGTGCTTAGGCGAAGCCCTGCGACAGTTGAACATCAAGATCGTCACCATGCCGTCATGCTGACGGAACTCCTCCCCGAAGCTTTGCTGGATCGGAGCCCGGGGAGCGTCATCGAGCTGAACGTGTGCCAAGAACTCGGAGGTGCCGGAGTAACGGTGCTTGGATCGGTTGGACCGGGAAGACGTACGACTACTTCCTCTATGTTGCGTCAACGCTTCCGCTATCGGTCTACGAGGGTACGTAGACAACACTCTCCCCTCTCATTGCTATGCATCACCATGATCTTGCGTGTGAAGGAAATATGCCCTAGAGGCAATAATAAAGTTATTATTTATTTCCTTATATCATGATAAATGTTTATTATTCATGCTAGAATTGTATTAACCGGAAACATAATACATGTGTGAATACATAGACAAACAGAGTGTCACTAGTATGCCTCTACTTGACTAGCTCGTTAATCAAAGATGGTTATGTTTCCTAACCATGGACAAAAGAGTTGTTATTTGATTAACGAGATCACATCATTAGTTGAATGATCTGATTGACATGACCCATTCCATTAGCTTAGCACCCGATCGTTTAGTATGTTGCTATTGCTTTCTTCATGATTTATACATGTTCTATGACTATGAGATTATGCAACTCCCGTTTGCCGGAGGAACACTTTGGGTGCTACCAAACGTCACAACGTAACTGGGTGATTATAAAGGAGCATTACAGGTGTCTCCAAAGGTAGATGTTGGGTTGGTGTATTTCGAGATTAGGATTTGTCACTCCGATTGTCGGAGAGGTATCTCTGGGCCCTCTCGGTAATACACATCACATAAGCCTTGCAAGCATTGCAACCAATGAGTTAGTTGCGAGATGATGTATTACAGAACGAGTAAAGAGACTTGCCGGTAACGAGATTTAACTAGGTATTGGATACCGACGATCGAATCTCGGGTAAGTAACATACCGATGACAAAGGGAACAACGTATGTTGTTATGCGGTCTAACCGATAAAGATCTTCGTAGAATATGTAGGAGCCAATATGGGCATCCAGGTCCCGCTATTGGTTATTGACCGGAGACGTGTCTCGGTCATGTCTACATTGTTCTCGAACCGTAGGGTCCGCACGCTTAAGGTTTCGATGATAGTTATATTATGAGTTTATGAGTTTTGATGTACCGAAGGAGTTCGGAGTCCCGGATGAGATCGGGGACATGACGAGGAGTCTCGAAATGGTCGAGACGTAAAGATCGATATATTGGACGACTATATTCGGACATCGGAAAGGTTCCGAGTGATTCGGGTATTTTTCGGAGTACCGGGTAGTTACGGGAGAAGTAATGGGCCTTGATGGTCTTTAGTGGGAAGAGGAAAAGGCTACTGCGCCCCCCTCCCCTTTGGTCCGAATTGGACTAGGGAAAAGGGGGCCGGCCACCTCTCCTTCTCCTCCTATTCCTTCTCCCTTCCTCCCCTCTTGGTGGACTCCTACTAGGACTTGGAGTCCTAGTAGGACTCCCCATCCTGGCCGCACCTTTGCCTTGGCCGGCCTCCTCCTCCTCCATCCTTTATATACTGAGGCAAGGGGCACCCCATGAACACACAATTGATCATTGAGATCGTTCCTTAGCCGTGTGCGGTGCCCCCTGCCACCATATTCCACCTCGGTCATATCGTTGTAGTGCTTTGGCGAAGCCCTGCGTCGGTAGAACATCAAGATCATCATCACGCCGTCGTGCTGACGGAACTCTTCCTCGACGCTTTGCTGTATCGGAGCCCGAGGATCATCATCGAGCTGAATGTGTGCTAAGGACTCGGAGGTGCCGGAGTAACAGTGCTTGGATTGGTCGGATCGGGAAGAAGACGTACGACTACTTCCTCCACGTTGTGTCAACGCTTCCGTTGCGATCTACAAGGGTACGTAGATCATACTCTCCCATTGTTGCTATGCATCACCATGATCTTGCGTGTGCGTAGGAAATTTTTTGAAATTACTACGTTCCCCAACAG
The DNA here is from genome assembly GCF_018294505.1 of Triticum aestivum. NCBI lineage: Eukaryota > Viridiplantae > Streptophyta > Magnoliopsida > Poales > Poaceae > Triticum > Triticum aestivum. Next base: position 7,957,164 of record NC_057812.1, on the reverse strand, counting down.
TGGTATCAGAGCCTAGGTTTTATGGTTTGATGTTATATGCACGAGTAGAACACAAGTGAGTTGTGGGCAATATAAGTCATACTGCCTACCAGCATGTCATACTTTGGTTCGGCGGTATTGTTGGATGAAGCGGCCCGGACCGACATTACGCGTACGCTTACGCGAGACCGGTTTCCCCGACGTGCTTTGCACATAGGTGACTTGCGGGTGACTGTTTCTCCAACTTTAGTTGAACCGAGTGTGGCTACACCCGGTCCTTGCGAAGGTTAAAACGGAGTCTATTTGACAAACTATCGTTGTGGTTTTGATGCGTAGGTGAGATTGGTTCTTGCTTAAGCCCGTAGCAGCCACGTAAAACTTGCAACAACAAAGTAGAGGACGTCTAACTTGTTTTTGCAGGGCATGTTGTGATGTGATATGGTCAAGACGTGATGAGATATAAGATGTTGTATGAGATGATCATGTTTTGTTGAAGTTATCAGCAACTGGCAAAATCCTTATGGTTGTCTCTCTATTGCATAAGATGCAAGCGTCCAATAATTGCTTTACTTTATCGCTATGCGATAGCAATAGTTGCAAGAGCAATTGTTGGCGAGACGACCACGTGACGACACATTGATATAGATCAAGATGATGGAGATCATGGTGTCATGCCGGTGATGATATAGATCATGACAGTACTTTGGAGATGGAGATCAAAGAAGCAAGATGATGATGGCCATATCATGTCACATATATTTTGATTGCATGTGATGTTTATCTTTTTATGCATCTTATCTTGCTTTGATTGACGGTAGCATTATAAGATGATCTCTCACTAAATTATCAAGAAGTGTTCTCCCTGAGTATGCACCGTTGCCAAAGTTCGTCGTGCCCAGACACCACGTGACGATCGGGTGTGATAAGCTCTACGTCCAACTACAACGGGTGCAAAACAGTTGCACACGCGGAATACTCAGGTTATACTTGACGAGCCAAGCATATACAGATATGGCCTCGGAACACGGAGACCGAAAGGTCGAGCATGAATCATATAGTAGATATGATCAACATAACGATGTTCACCATTGAAAACTACTCCATCTCACGTGATGATCGGTTATGGTTTAGTTGATTTGGACCACGTGATCACTTAGAGGATTAGAGGGATATCTATCTAAGTGGGAGTTCTTAAGTAATATGATTAATTGAACTTAAATTTATCATGAACTTAGTCCTGGTAGTATTTTGCAAATTATGTTGTAGATCAATAGCTCGCGTTGTTGCTTCCCTGTGTTTATTTTGATATGTTCCTAGAGAAAATTGTGTTGAAAGATGTTAGTAGCAATGATGCGGATTGGATCCGTGATCTGAGGTTTATCCTCATTGCTTCACAGAAAAATTATGTCCTTGATGCACCGCTAGGTGACAGACCTATTGCAAGAGCAGATGCAGACGTTATGAACGTTTGGATAGCTCAATATGATGACTACTTGATAGTTTAGTGCACCATGCTTAATGGCTTAGAATCGGGACTTCAAAAACGTTTTGAACGTCATGGACCATCTGAGATGTTCCAGGAGTTGAAGTTAATATTTCAAGCAAATACCCGAGTTGAGAGATATGAAGTCTCCAACAAGTTCTATAGCTAAAAGATGGAGGAGAATCGCTCAACTAGTGAGCATGTGCTCAGATTGTCTGGGTACTACAATCGCTTGAATCAAGTGGGAGTTAATCTTCCAGATAAGATAGTGATTGACAGAATTCTCTAGTCACCATCACCAAGTTAGTAGAACTTAGTGATGAACTATAATATGCAAGGGATAACGGAAACGATTCCCAAGCTCTTCGTGATGCTGAAATCAACGAAGGTAGAAATCAAGAAAAACATCAAGTGTTGATGGTTGACAAGACCACTAGTTTCAAGAAAAGGGCAAAGGGAAGAAGGGGAACTTCAAGAAGAACAACAAGTAAGTTGCTGCTCAAGTGAAGAAGCCCAAGTCTGGTCCTAAGCCTGAGACTAAGTGCTTCTACTGCAAAGGGACTGGTCACTGGAAGAGGAACTACCCCAAGTGATTGGCGGATAAGAAGGATGGCAAAGTGAACATAAGTATATTTGATATACATGTTATTGATGTGTACTTTACTAGTGTTTATAGCAAACCCTCAGTATTTGATACTAGTTCAGTTGCTAAGATTAGTAACTCGAAACGGGAGTTGCAGAATAAACAGAGACTAGTTAAGGGTGAAGTGACGATGTGTGTTGGAAGTGGTTCCAAGATTGATATGATCATCATCGCACACTCCCTATAATTTCGGGATTAGTGTTGAACCTAAATAAGTTTTATTTGGTGTTTGTGTTGAGCATGAATATGATTTGATCATATTTATTGTAATACGGTTATTCATTTAAGTAAGAGAATAAATTGTTGTTCTGTTTACATGAATAAAACCTTATATGGTTACACACCCAATGAAAATAGTTCATTGGATCTCGATCGTAGTGATACACATAATCATAATATTGAAACCAAAAGATGCAAAGTTAATAATGATAGTGCAACTTATTTGTAGCACTGCCGTTTAGGTCATATTGGTGTAAAGCGCATGAAGAAACTCCATGCTGATGGGCTTTTGGAATCACTCAATTATGAATCAGTTGATGCTTGCGAACCATGCCTCATGGGCAAGATGACTAAGACTCTGTTCTTTGGAACAATGGAGCGAGCAAAAGATTTGTTGGAAATCATACATACTGATGTATGTGGTCCGATGAATATTGAGGCTCGCGACAGGTATCATTATTTTCTGATCTTCACAGATGATTTGAGCAGATATGAGTATATCTACTTGATGAAACATAAGTCTGAAACATTTGAAAAGTTCAAAGAATTTCAGAGTGAAGTGAAAAATCATCGTGACAAGAAAATAAAGTTTCTACGATCTGATCGCGGAGACAAATATTTGAGTTACGAGTTTGGTCTTCAATTAAAACAATGTGGAATAGTTTCACAAACTCATGCCACATGGAACACCACAGCATAATGGTGTGTCCGAACGTCATAACCGTACTTTATTGGATATAGTGCAATCTATGATGTATCTTACCGATCTACCACTATCGTTTTGGGGTTATGCATTGGAGACAGCTGCATTCACGTTAAATAGGGCACAATCTAAATCCGTTGAGACGACACCATATGAACTATGGTTTGGCAAGAAACCTAAGCTGTCGTTTCTTAAAGTTTGGGGTAGCGATGCTTATATGAAAAGGTTTCATCCTGATAAGCTCAAACTCAAATCGGAGAAGTGCGTCTTCATAGGATATCCAAAGGAAACTATTGGATACACCTTCTATCACAGATACGAAGGCAAGACTTTTGTTGCTAAATTCGGAAACTTTCTAGAGAAGGAGTTTCTCTCGAAAGAAGTGAGTGGGAGGAAAGTAGAAAACTTGATAAGGTAATTGTACCTTCTACCTTATTGGAAAGTAGTTCATCACAAAAATCTGTTCTTGTGACCACTACACCAATTAGTGAGGAAGCTAATGATGATGATCATGTAACTTCAGATCAAGTTACTACCGAATCTCGTACGTAAACCAGAGTGAGATCCGCACCAGAGTGGTACGGTAATCCTGTTCTGGAGGTCATGTTACTTGACCATGACGAACCTACGAACTATGAGGAAGCGATGATGAGCCCAGATTCCGCGAAATGGTTTGAGGCCATGAAATCTGAGATATGATCCATGTATGAGAACAAAGTTTGGACTTTGGTTGACTTGCCCGATGATCAGCAAGCAATTGAGAACAAATGGATCTTCAAGAGGAAGACGGACGCTGATAGTAGTGTTACTATCTACAATGCTAGAATTGTCGCAAAAGGTTTTCGACAAGTTCAAGGTGTTGACTACGATGAGAGCTTCTCACTCGTATCTATGCTTGAGTCTGTCCGAATCAAGTTAGTAATTGCTGCATTTTATGAAATCTGGCAAATGGATAAACAAAACTGAATTCCTTAATGGATTTATTAAAGAAGAGTTGTATATGATGCAACAGAAGGTTTTGTCAATCCGAAAGGTGCTAACAAAATGTGCAAGCTCCAGCGATCCATCTGTGGACTGGTGCAAGCATCTCGGAGTTGGAATATACGCTTTGATGAGTTGATCAAAGCATATAGTTTTATACAGACTTGCGGTGAAGCCTGTATTTACGAGAAAGTGAGTGGGAGCACTACAGCATTTCTGATAAGTATATGTGAATGACATATTATTGATCGGAAATAATGTAGAATTGTTCTGTAAAGCATAAAGGAGTGTTTGAAAGGAGTTTTTCAAAGAAAGACTTCGGTGAAGCTGCTTACATATTGAGCTTCAAGATCTATAGAGATAGATCAAGACGCTTGATAAGTTTTTTCAATGAGTACATACCTTGACAAGATTTTGAAGTAGTTCAAAATGGAGCAGTCAAAGAAAGAGTTCTTGCCTGTATTACAAGGTGTGAAGTTGAGTAAGACTCAAAGCCCGACCACGGCAGAAGATAGAAAGAGAATGAAAGTCATTCTCTATGTCTCAGTCATAGGTTCTATAAAGTATGCCATACTGTCTACCAGATCTATTGTATACCCTGCACTGATTTGGCAAGGGAGTACAATAGTGATCTAGGAGTAGATCACTGGACAGCGGTCAAAATTATCCTTAATGAAATAAGGATATGTTTCTCGATTATGGAGGTGACAAAAAGGTTCGCCGTAAAGGGTTACGTCGATGCAAGTTTTGAAACTAATCTAGATGACTCTAAGTCTCGATCTAGATACATATTGAAAGTGGGAGCAATTGGCTAGAGTAGCTCCGTACAGAGCATTGTAGACATAGAAAATTGCAAAATACATGTGGATCTGAATGTGGCAGACCCATTGACTAAGATTCTCTCACAAGAAAAACATGATCACACCTTAGTACTCTTTGGGTGTTAATCACATAGTGATGTGAACTAGATTACTGACTCTAGTAAACCCTTTGGGTGTTGATCACATATCGATGTGAACTATGGGTGTTAATCACATGGTGATGTGAACTATTGCTGTTAAATCACATGGCGATGTGAACTAGATTATTGACTCTAGTGCAAGTGGGAGACTAAAGGAAATATGCCCTAGAGGCAATAATAAAGTTATTATTTATTTCCTTATATCATGATAAATGTTTATTATTCATGCTAGAATTGTGTTAACCGGAAACATAATACATGTGTGAATACATAGACAAACAGAGTGTCACTAGTATGCCTCTACTTAACTAGCTCGTTAATCAAAGATGGTTATGTTTCCTAACCATGAACAAAGAGTTGTTATTTCATTAACGAGGTCACATCATTAGTTGAATGATCTGATTGACATGACCCATTCCATTAGCTTAGCACCCGATCGTTTAGTATGTTGCTATTGCTTTCTTCATGACTTATACGTGTTCCTATGACTATGAGATTATGCAACTCCCGTTTGCCGGAGGAACACTTTGGGTGCTACCAAACGTCACAATGTAACTGGGTGATTATAAAGGAGTACTACAGGTGTCTCCAATGGTAGATGTTGGGTTGGCGTATTTCGAGAATAGGATTTGTCACTCCGATTGTCGGAGAGGTATCTCTGGGCCCTCTCAGTAATGCACATCACTTAAGCCCTGCAAGCATTACAACTAATGAGTTAGTTGCGAGATGATGTATTACGGAACGAGTAAAGAGACTTGCCGGTAACGATATGGAACTAGGTATTGGATACCGACGATCGAATCTCGGGCAAGTAACATACCGATGACAAAGGGAACAACGTATGTTGTTATGCGGTCTGACCGATAAAAGATCTTCGTAGAATATGTAGGAGCCAATATGGGCATCCAAGTCCCGCTATTGGTTATTGACCGGAGACGTGTCTCGGTCATGTCTACATTGTTCTCGAACCGTAGGGTCCGCACGCTTAAGGTTTCGATGATAGTTATATTATGAGTTTATGAGTTTTGATGTACCGAAGGAGTTCGGAGTCCCGGATGAGATCGGGGACATGACGAGGAGTCTCGAAATGGTCGAGACGTAAAGATCGATATATTGGACGACTATATTCGGACATCGGAAAGGTTCCGTGTGATTCGGGTATTTTTCGGAGTACCGGGTAGTTACGGGAGAAGTAATGGGCCTTGATGGGCTTTAGTGGGAAGAGGAAAAGGCTGCTGCGCCCCCCTCCCCTTTGGTCCGAATTGGACTAGGGAAAAGGGGGCCGGCCACCTCTCCTTCTCCTCCGATTCCTTCTCCCTTCCTCCCCTCTTGGTGGACTCCTACTAGGACTTGGAGTCCTAGTAGGACTCCCCATCCTGGCCGCACCTTTGCCTTGGCCGGCCTCCTCCTCCTCCATCCTGTATATACTGAGGCAAGGGGCAACCCATGAACACACAATTGATCATTGAGATCATTCCTTAGCCGTGTGCGGTGCCCCCTGCCACCATATTCCACCTCGGTCATATCGTTGTAGTGCTTAGGCGAAGCCCTGCGTCGGTAGAACATCAAGATCGTCATCACGCCGTCGTGCTGACGGAACTCTTCCTCGACGCTTTGCTGGATCGGAGCCCGATGATCGTCATCGAGCTGAACGTGTGCTAAGAACTCGGAGGTGCCGGAGTAACGGTGCTTGGATCGGTCGGATCGGGAAGAAGACGTACGACTACTTCCTCCACATTGTGTCAACGCTTCCGTTGCGATCTACAAGGGTACGTAGATCATACTCTCCCCTCGTTGCTATGCATCACCATGATCTTGCGTGTGCGTAGGAAATTTTTTGAAATTACTACGTTCCCCAACACGGGTGTGATAGGCTCTACGTTCAAATACAACGGGTGCAAAATAGTTGCACACGCGGAATACTCAGGTTATACTTGACGAGCCAAAGCATATACAGATATGGCCTCGGAACACAGAGACCGAAAGGTCGAGCGTGAATCATATAGTAGATATGATCAACATAGTGATGTTCACCAATGAAACTACTCCATCTCACGTGATGATCGGACATGGTTTAGTTGATTTGGATCACGTGATCACTTAGAAGATTAGAGGGATGTCTATGTAAGTGGGAGTTCTTAAGTAATATGATTAAATTGAACTTAAATTTATCATGAACTTAGTCCTGGTAGTATTTTGCAAATTATGTTGTAGATCAATAGCTCGCGTTGTTGCTTCCCTGTGTTTATTTTGATATGTTCCGAGAGAAAATTGTGTTGAAAGATGTTAGTAGAAATGATGCAGATTGGATCCGTGATCTGAGGTTTATCCTCATTGCTGCACAGAAGAATTATGTTCTTGATGCACCGCTAGGTGAAAGACCTATTGCAGGAGCAGATGCAGACGTTATGAATGTTTGGCTAGCTCAATATGATGACTACTTGATAGTTTAGTGCACCATGCTTAATGGCCTAGAATCGGGACTTCAAAGACGTTTTGAACGTCATGGAGCATATGAGATGTTCCACGAGTTGAAGTTAATATTTCAAGCAAATACCCGAGTTGAGAGATATGAAGTCTCCAACAAGTTCTATAGCTAAAAGATGGAGGAGAATCGCTCAACTAGTGAGCATGTGCCCAGATTGTCTGAGTACTACAATCGCTTGAATCAAGTGGGAGTTAATCTTCTAGATAAGATAGTGATTGACAGAATTCTCTAGTCACCATCACCAAGTTAGTAGAACTTCGTGATGAACTATGATATGCAAGGGATAACGGAAACGACTCCCAAGCTCTTCGTAATGCGGATATTGACGAAGGTAGAAATCAAGAAAAACATCAAGTGTTGATGGTAGACAAGACCACTAGTTTCAAGAAAAGGGCAGAGGGAAGAAGGGGAACTTCAAGAAGAACGGCAAGAAAGTTGCTGCTCAAGTGAAGAAGCCGAAGTCTGATCCTAAGCCTGAGACTAAGTGCTTCTACTGCAAAGGGACTGGTCAATGGAAGCGGAATTACCCCAAGTGATTGGCGGATAAGAAGGATGGCAAAGTGAACATAAGTATATTTGATATACATGTTATTGATGTATACTTTACTAGTGTTTATAGCAACCCCTCAGTATTTGATACTAGTTCATTTGCTAAGATTAGTAACTCGAAACGGGAGTTGCAGAATGAACAAAGACTAGTTAAGGGGGAAGTGACGATGTGTGTTGGAAGTGGTTCCAAGATTGATATGATCATCATCGCACACTCCCTATACTTTCGGGATTAGTGTTGAACCTGAATAAGTGTTATTTGGTGTTTGCGTTGAGCATGAATATGATTTGATCATGTTTATTGTAATACGGTTATTCATTTAAGTAAGAGAATAAATTGTTGTTCTGTTTACATGAATAAAACCTTATATGGTTACACACCCAATGAAAATAGTTCATTGGATCTCGATCGTAGTGATACACATAATCATAATATTGAAACCAAAAGATGCAAAGTTAATAATGATAGTGCAACTTATTTGTGGCACTGCCGTTTAGGTATTGGTGTAAAGCGCATGAAGAAACTCCATGCTGATGGGCTTTTGGAATCACTTGATTATGAATCAGTTGATGCTTGCGAACCATGCCTCATGGGCAAGATGACTAAGACTCCGTTCTTTGGAACAATGGAGCGAGCAACAGATTTGTTGGAAATCATACATACTGATGTATGTGGTCCGATGAATATTGAGGCTCACGACAGGTATCATTATTTTCTGATGTTCACAGATGATTTGAGCAGATATGAGTATATCTACTTGATGAAACATAAGTCTGAAACATTTGAAAAGTTCAAAGAATTTTAGAGTGAAGTGAAAAATCATCGTAACAAGAAAATGAAGTTTCTACGATCTGATCGTAGAGAAGAGTATTTGAGTTACGAGTTTGGCCTTCAGTTAAAAATAATGTGAAATAGTTTCACTACTCACGCCACGTGGAACACCACAATGTAATGGTGTGTCCGAATGTCATAACCGTACTTTATTAGATATGGTGCGATCTATGATGTCTCTTACCAATCTACCACTATTGTTTTGGGGATACGCTCTAGAGACGGCCGCATTCACGTTAAATAGGGCACCATCGAAGTCCGTTGAGACGACGCCTTATGAACTGTGGTTTGGCAAGAAACCAAAGTTGTCGTTTCTGAAAGTTTGGGGCTGCGATGCTTATGTGAAAAAGCTTCAACCTGATAAGCTCGAACCCAAATCGGAGAAATGTGTCTTCATAGGATATCCAAAGGAAACTATTGGATACACCTTCTATCACAAATCCGAAGGCAAGACTTTTGTTGCTAAATTTGGAAACTTTCTGGAGAAGGAGTTTCTCTCGAAAGAAGTGAGTGGGAGGAAAGTAGAACTTGACGAGGTAACTGTACCTGCTCCCTTACTGGAAAGTAGTACATCACAGAAAACTGTTTCTGCGACACCTACACCAATAAGTGAAGAAGTTAATGATGATGATCATGAAATTTCAGGTCAAGATACTACTGAACTTCGTAGATCAACCAGAGTAAGATCTGCACCAGAGTGGTACGGTAATCCAGTTCTGGAAGTCATGCTACTAGATCATGATGAACCTACGAACTATGAGGAAACGATGATGAGCCCAGATTCCGCAAAGTGGCTTGAAGCCATGAAATTTGAGATGGGATCCATGTATGAGAACAAAGTATGGACTTTGGTTGACTTGCCCGATGATCGGCAAGCAATTGAGAATAAATGGGTCTTCAAGAGGAAGATGGACGCTGATAGTAGTGTTACTATCTACAAAGCTAGAATTGTCGCAAAAGTTTTTCGACAAGTTCAAGGTGTTGACTACGATGAGAGATTCTCACTCATATCTATGCTTAAGTCTATCCGAATCATGTTAGCAATTGCCGCATTTTATGAAATCTGGCAAATGGATAAACAAAACTGAATTCCTTAATGGATTTATTAAGGAAGAGTTGTATACGATGCAACTAGAAGGTTTTGTCAATCCGAAAGGTGCTAACAAAATGTGCAAGCTCCAGCGATCCATCTATGGACTGGTGCAAGCATCTCGGAGTTGGAATATACGCTTTGATAAGTTGATCAAAGCATATAGTTTTATACAGACTTGCGGTGAAGCCTGTATTTACAAGAAAGTGAGTGGGAGCACTACAACATTTCTGATAAGTATATGTGTATGACATATTGTTGATCGGAAATAATGTAGAATTATTCTGCAAAGCATAAAGGAGTGTTTGAAAAGATTTTTCGAAGAAAGACCTCGGTGAAGCTGCTTACATATTGAGTATCAAGATCTATAGAGATAGATCAAGACGCTTGATAAGTTTTTTCAATAAGTACATACCTTGACAAGATTTTGAAGTAGTTCAAAATGGAACAGTCAAAGAAAAAGTTTCTTGCCTGTGTTACAAGGTGTGAAGTTGAGTAAGACTCAAAGCCCGACCACGGCGAAAGATAGAAAGAGAATGAAAGTCATTCCCTATGCCTCAGTCATAGGTTCTATAAAGTATGCCATGCTGTGTACGAGATCTATTGTATACCCTACACTGATTTTGGCAAGGGAGTACAATAGTGATCTAGGAGTAGATCACTGGACAACGGTCAAAATTATCCTTAGTGGAATAAGAATATGTTTCTTGATTATGGAAGTGAAAAAAAGGGTTCGTCGTAAAGGGTTACGCCGATGCAAGTTTTGACACTAATCTAGATGACTCTAAGTCTTGATCTAGATACATATTGAAAGTGGGAGCAATTAGCTAGAGTAGCTCCGTGCAGAACATTGTTGATATAGATATTTGCAAAATACTCACGGATCTGAATATGACAGACCCGGTGACTAAAATTATCTCACAAGCAAAACATGACCACACCTTAGTACTCTTTGGGTGTTAATCACATAGCGATGTGAACTAGATTACTGACTCTAGTAAACCCTTTGGGTGTTGCTCACATATCGATGTAGACTATGGGTGTTAATCACATGGTAATGTGAACTATTGCTGTTAAATCACATGGCGATGTGAACTAGATTATTGACTCTAGTGCAAGTGGGAGACTGAAGGAAATATGCCCTAGAGGCAATAATAAAGTTATTATTTATTTCCTTATATCATGATAAATGTTTATTATTCATGCTAGAATTGTATTAACCGGAAACATAATACATGTGTGAATACATAGACAAACAGAGTGTCACTAGTATGCCTCTACTTGACTAGCTCGTTAATCAAAGATGGTAATGTTTCCTAACCATGGACAAAAGAGTTGTTATTTGATTAACGAGATCACATCATTAGTTGAATGATCTGATTGACATGACCCATTCCATTAGCTTAGCACCCGATCATTTAGTATGTTGCTATTGCTTTCTTCATGACTTATACATGTTCCTATGACTATGAGATTATGCAACTCCCGTTTGCCGGAGGAACACTTTGGGTGCTACCAAACGTCACAACGTAACTGGGTGATTATAAAGGAGCATTACAGGTGTCTCCAAAGGTAGATGTTGGGTTGGTGTATTTCGAGATTAGGATTTGTCACTCCGATTGTCGGAGAGGTATCTCTGGGCCCTCTCGGTAATACACATCACATAAGCCTTGCAAGCATTGCAACCAATGAGTTAGTTGCGAGATGATGTATTACAGAACGAGTAAAGAGACTTGCCGGTAACGAGATTTAACTAGGTATTGGATACCGACGATCGAATCTCGGGAAAGTAACATACCGATGACAAAGGGAACAACGTATGTTGTTATGCGGTCTGACCGATAAAGATCTTCGTAGAATATGTAGGAGCCAATATGGGCATCCAGGTCCCGCTATTGGTTATTGACCGGAGATTTGTCTCAGTCATGTCTACATTGTTCTCGAACCGTAGGGTCCGCACGCTTAACGTTACGATGACAGTTATTATGAGTTTATGCATTTTGATGTACCGAAGTTAGTTCGGAGTCCCGGATGTGATCACGGATATGACAAGGAGTCTCGAAATGGTCCAGACATAAAGATTGATATATTGGAAGCCTATATTTGGATATCGGAAGTGTTCCGGGTGAAATCGGGATTTTACCGGAGTACCGGGAGGTTATCGGAACCCCCCGGGAACCAGATGGGCCTTAATGGGCTTTAGTGGAAAAGAGAAAGGGGCATCCCAAGGTGGCCGCGCGCCTCCCCCCCTCCCGTAGTCCTATTAGGACTAGGAGAGGTGGCCGGCCCCCCTCTCTCTCTTTCCCCCTTGGGAGTCCTAGTCCAACTAGGATTTGGGGGGGGGGGAGTCCTACCCCCGGTAGGAGTAGGACTCCTCCTGCGCCCTACTCCTGGCCGGCGCACCCCTCCCCCTTGGCTCCTTTATATACGGGGGCAGGGGGCACCTCTAGACACACAAGTTGATCATTGAGATCGTTCCTTAGCCGTGTGCGGTGCCCCCTGCCACCATATTCCACCTCGATCATATTGTTGTAGTGCTTAGGCGAAGCCCTGCGTCGGTAGAACATCAAGATCGTCACCACGCCGTCGTGCTGACGGAACTCCTCCCCGAAGCTTTGCTGGATCGGAGCCCGGGGATCGTCATCGAGCTGTACGTGTGCTAAGAACTCGAAGGTGCCGGAGTAACGGTGCTTGGATCGGTCGGATCGGGAAGACGTACGACTACTTCCTCTATGTTGTGTCAACGCTTCCGCAGTCGGTTTGCGTGGGTACATAGACAACACTCTCCCCTCTCGTTGCTATGCATCACCATGATCTTGAGTGTGCGTAGGAATTTTTTTGAAATTACTACGAAACCCAACAGCGTGTGCATAGGAATTTTTTTGAAATTACTACGTTCCCCAACACTTGTGTGGTCATGAACTACTTATGTCATTCGAGACATCGTGTGTGAACTTGTTATTCGAGACCTTGTGTGGTCATGAACTACTTATGTGCAACCTATTTGAAATTATGTGCAAACTATGCTTTGTTCATATTTTTGTTTGATTTTCAATGTTTAAAAATTTGTGCTACAAGTTTAAAAGAGAGCACTTTGCCTAGTTGGAAATGTGCACACCCAGACGCCAGGGTCCGTGGCGTCTGGGTCCCTATCCAGAGAGCATTTCGAAATGCTCTCTGGATAGAGACCCAGACGCCAGGGACCCTGGCGTCTGGTTCCCTAACCAGAGAGCACTTTGAAAATGCTCTCTGGATAGAGACCCAGACGCCAGGGTCTGTGGCGTCTGGTTCCCTAACCAGAGAGCATTTCGAAATGCTCTCTCGATAGAGACCCGGCCAGACGCCAGGGTCTGTGGCGTCTGGTAACCTATCCAGAGAGCATTTTGAAATGCTCTCTGGATAGAGACCCAAACGCCAGGGTCCCTGGCGTCTAGGTCCCTATCCAGAGAGCAAATTTGTAGTTTGCAAATGTGCACACCCAGACGCCAGGGACCCTGGCATCTGGGTTCCTATCCTATCCAGAGTGCAAATATCGTGTGGATAAGATTCTTTGGGCCCACCTCGAGCCCTCTCATCCATTCATCTCCACCTCTATCCCTATCATTCCTTTCGTTCATCTCCACTCACTCTCACCTCTAGCCCTCTCGTTCACTCACTCTCATCCAGTACCATAACCCCTCTCAAATCTCTCACGAATCGGTCCAGTTTCATCGTTGGATCTTCAGGGTTTCGAAACTAGAAGGTAAATCAACTCCACCCCCACTTATTGGTTGGTTAAATGTATCATAGTTTTGTGTAAACCCTAGTTTGTTTGTTTTCCTCGTGGTTTAATGTATCATAGGTTAGGTACTAAGAGATTTGTGTGTTGTAGATGGCTAATGGTACTCAGTGGGTGCTTAGCCCTGTTGTTCATGTCCAAGGCTTGTCTCCATGTGTTGTGCAAGTTAGTGAAGTGGACCTCACTTTTGATTGGTTGAAGACTAAATTCATGTTGAAGCAAGGGTTGAAGGAAGAGGATTTTGTGTACTACGTCAGCAGGAAGCAGGCAGATGGCCCCGGGGAAAGAAAATTGGTTGACATAACTGATGATGACAAGATTCAAGAAATGCTGCAAGAATGGAAATGGAAAAGGGTTGTTGACTTGCATTGCTACAGGAAACCGAGTTATATGTGATGTTCATGTCGTTTCAACTATCGTGGACCATCGTGGTCATGAACTACTTATGTTATTCGAGACTATTTGTGTAATTTGAGATTATGTGATGAACTTCTCATTCAAGACTATTTGTGTAATTTGAGATTATGTGATAACTATGCTTGTCATTTGCTATTATGTGAACACTAATGTTTGTCATTCGATACTATAGGTGTTTGCTAGAACAAAATATCTATGTCATTCCATACTATAGGTGTTTGCTACAACAACATATCTACTTCATTCGATACTACGCTGTGACAAAATATGAACAAAATGAAAAAAATACTACACCAGGGCCAGACGCCAAGGACCCTGGCGTCTGGGTGCCCTGTTTCTGCTGTCCAAGACTCCGCTTTTGCTTCCAGTCGACCCCCAGACGCCAGAGACTGTGGCGTCTGGTCCCCTGACTTGAAACCAGACCCCAAGGACCCTGGCGTCTGGGACCCTGTAGATTATTTGAACTTGTTGTTTGACACAAGAAGATAGCACATATATATTCATATGATAGGTTCATACAACACAGAAGATAGCACGTTTCACACAACTTTCACCACGAAAAATTCTTGCATACAAACGACAAGTTCATAGATTTTTCATCACGACAAATTCAAGCATACATAAGACACCAAGTGCATACATATGGTACCAAGTGCATACATAAGACACCAAATTCAAGACAGCCTAAGAAGTTTTTAGCACGACACCAAGTTCATGCATACAAACACCACCTAGTTCATGCACTTCCAAACAAAAAAGCTCACTTCCTCCTTCCTCTCTTCACAATGGTTGCAAGTGTAGGCTCCTCCTCTTCGCTAGCCTCCTCCTCCTCGTTGTATGCCTCCTCCTCTGCCTCAATGTTGGCCTTATATCTTTGCATTCCTGGTGGGATAAGCTTATGAGGATACTCCGGACTATGGAATTGTGTGTTCCACGTCTTCTTTCTACCTTTCTTGCCTGCTGTCGTAGCTATGGCTTTGCCTTTCCTAGAGCGAGCATTGCCTTGTGTCGGTTGTGATGGTTGTGGAGCATCAACATCATACTCATGATCCTCTTGCTGTGTTGCATCATACTCTTGCTCCTCATGATGTGTTGGCTCCTCTTGATGTGTTGGCTCCTCTTGATGTGCTGCCTCCTCCTCCATGTCATCATCGTTCTGGAGTAAACGCCGTCTATGAGCTCTGGCGGCGCGGGTACCAGGTGCGTACACATCACTGGACTGAGCACCATGGCAAGAAAGCATTGCTGCCATCTTATGGAACCGCTTCTTGAACTTCTGCAACAACACAAAATATGCTATGATATGAGATGCAAATAAATAATCCGCGAAAAGAAACTTTTCTAATATATTGGTCACACCTGCATCGTGCTCCTAAGAGTTCTCTCAGATAATCCACCACCAACTGGATGACTCAGTGCAACATTGGCATCGTTGACGCACAGAAGCAACTCTCGGCCCTGCAATTCATGAACACGCCAAACTTATGTATTTGAAAGAAGACAACATGATGCAAGTATGTTAGAATAGGTCAAACAGGCTACCATTTCGTCATGCATCGGTGCATAGTCAACATGAGCCCCTCTGGTGTCTCTCACAGCCGTGTTGAAGGTATGATAACCTTCTGCAGTCTCCGGGTCTTCAGACACCAACTCCAACCACTCCTCGTGAGTCCAACTTGGCTTCAGCTTTAACCGGTAACGATCCGCATACCACACTTGATACTTCTAATATGCTAACTGATTGTGAGGTCTATTCTCTGATTGCACTAGCGTGTCTCTTTGATTCCAAATTTCTATCCATGCATAGTGTTTGTTTGCCCAATCCGATATATCCTGACTGTTCCTTCGATCGAACCTACAAATGATGCACGGGACAAAGCATTAGCAAACATTGACTTATTCAATGCTCTACTACATACTCAAGGCATGCTTGCTTACCGATGCAGAGATAGCATTTCCTCCTTGCTCTCCTCAATTGGAATACCTTGTCTTCTTCCAAATTGTCTTGCCACACGGTCTACAAAGTGCCACTCGACTGCGAAGAAGCATATCATTGGGCACCTCGCCTGCCAAAGATGGCTATCACGCGTGCACATCTCATTAAGATCAAAGTCACAATCTTCCACATAAGGCAACCAATATACCTGCAAAAAAAGAGATACATTGTTAGCTACATAAGTTTTATTCTTGACTAAATTTTATCTCATCGAACTTCTCAAAACCTGCTCAGCAGTCAAGGTGTCCAGCTCGTTCATATAGCACTTGTATCGCACATGCGAGCTTCCTGTGTAGACTGTCACTTGTTCCCAATAGTAAGCAAGCGTAGGGCGCCGATATGGATCATCATCATGCAACCAGTCATGATTACCCCGTGGGTTTGCCATGAGGGGGTTCTTGAAATCGGGCCGTCCAACCGGGATCCGCTCCCACATCCACACGGATAGGCTCCAAACAAACCCAGACAATGAGGATGTATCTCCCTTTCTCTGACACGCCAAGTCAAGCTGCAATCAAACAAACATGTTAGATATGCAGGCGCATGACAAATGCAAGATAAATGGTTGCAAATATCTCTTACCTGACGATACAAATATGCTTGTGCGGCCGAACCCCAGCTATACTGGGTATCCCAGTTATTGAGTAGCTCCAGGAACATCCAGAGGGCTGAGTTCCCGGTTGCATCTGAGAAGACTAACTTGGTTAGTACATACCAAAGATAGGCCCGCGCGTACTGCTGCACAACCACGTCATTGGCATCCCGAGGGCACGGATTGGTGTTTCCTCTGACCAGTTTTTGTTGGGGAACGTAGTAATTTCAAAAAAATTCCTATGCACACGCAAGATCATGGTGATGCATAGCAACGAGAGGGGAGAGTGTTGTCTACATACCCTCGTAGACCGAAAGCGGAAGCGTTATATCAACGCGGTTGATGTAGTCGTATGTCTTCACGATCCGACCGATCCAAGCACCGTTACTCTGACACCTCCGAGTTCTTGGCACACGTTCAGCTCGATGACGTTCCCCGAGCTCCGATCCAGCAAAGCTTCGGGGAGGAGTTCCGTTAGCACGACGGCGTGGTGACGATGATGATGTTCTACCGATGCAGGGCTTCGCCTAAACACTGCAACGATATGACCGAGGTGGAATATGGTGGAGGGGGGCACCGCACACGGCTAAGGAACGATCACGAAGATCAACTTGTGTGTCCTAGGGTGCCCCCCTGCCCCCGTATATAAAGGAGGGAGGGGGAGAGGTGCGGCCGGCCCAAGGGGTGCGCCTGGAGGAGTCCTACTCCCACCGGGAGTAGGACTCCCCCCTCTTGCCTTGTTGGAGAAGGAAATGGAGAGGGGGGAAGAGGAAAGGGGGGCGCCGCCCCCCCTTCCTTGTCCTATTCGGACTAGGGGGGGAGGGGGCGCGCGGCCTGCCCTGGCCGGCCCTCCTCTTCTCCCTCATGGCCCATCAAGGCCCAATAACCCCCCGGGGGGGTTCCGGTAACCCCCCGGTACTCCGGTAAAATGCCGATTTCACCCGGAACGATTCCGATGTCCAAATATAGGCTTCCAATATATCAATCTTTATGTCTCGACCATTTCGAGACTCCTCGTCATGTCTGTGATCACATCCGGGACTCCGAACAACCTTCGGTACATCAAAATACATAAACTCATAATAACTGTCATCATAACGTTAAGCGTGCGGACCCTACGGTTTGAGAACAATGTAGACATGACCGAGACACATCTCCGGTCAATAACCAATAGCGGGACCTGGATGCCCATATTGGCTCCTACATATTCTACGAAGATCTTTATCGGTCAGACCGCATAACAACATACGTTGTTCCCTTTGTCATCGGTATGTTATTGCCCGAGATTCGATCGTCGGTATCCAATACCTAGTTCAATCTCGTTACCGGCAAGTCTCTTTACTCGTTCCGTAATACATCATCTCACAACTAACTCATTAGTTGCAATGCTTGCAAGGCTTATGTGATGTGCATTACCGATAGGGCCCAGAGATACCTCTCCGACATTCGGAGTGACAAATCCTAATCTCGAAATACGCCAACCCAACAAGTACCTTTGGAGACACCTGTAGAGCACCTTTATAATCACCCAGTTACGTTGTGACGTTTGGTAGCACACAAAGTGTTCCTCCGGTAAACGGGAGTTGCATAATCTCATAGTCATAGGAACATGTATAAGTCATGAAGAAAGCAATAGCAACATACTAAACGATCGGGTGCTAAGCTAATGGAATGGGTCATGTCAATCAGATCATTCAACTAATGATGTGACCTCATTAATCAAATAACAACTCTTTGTTCATGGTTAGGAAACATAACCATCTTTGATTAATGAGCTAGTCAAGTAGAGGCATACTAGTGACACTCTTGTTTGTCTATGTATTCACACATGTATTATGTTTACGGTTAATACAATTCTAGCATGAATAATAAACATTTATCATGAAATAAGGAAATAAATAATAACTTCATTATTGCCTCTAGGGCATATTTCCTTCAGTCTCCCACTTGCACTAGAGTCAATAATCTAGTTCACATCGCCATGTGATTTAACAGCAACAGTTCACATAATCATGTGATTAACACCCATAGTTCACATCGATATGTGATCAACACCCAAAGGGTTTACTAGAGTCAGTAATCTAGTTCACATCGCTATGTGATTAACACCCAAAGAGTACTAAGGTGTGATCATGTTTTGCTTGTGAGATAATTTTAGTCAACGGGTCTGTCATATTCAGATCCGTAAGTATTTTGCAAATTTCTATGTCTACAATGCTCTGCACGGAGCTACTTTAGCTAATTGCTCCCACTTTCAATATGTATCTAGATTGAGACTTAAAGTCATCCAGATTGGTGTCAAAATTTGCATCGACGTAACCTTTTACGACGAACCTTTTTGTCACGTCCATAATCGAGAAACATATCCTTATTCCACTAAGGATAATTTTGACCGCTGTCAAGTGATCTACTTCTATATCACTATTGTACTCCCTTGCCAAAATCAGTGTAGGGTATACAATAGATTTGGTACACAGCATGACATACTTTATAGAACCTATGGCCAAGGCATAGGGAGTGACTTTCATTCTCTTTCTATCTTCTGCCGTGGTCGGATTTTGAGTCTTACTCAATTTCACACCTTGTAATACAGGCAAGAACTCTTTCTTTGACTGTTCCATTTTGAACTACTTCAAAATCTTGTCAAGGTATGTACTCATTGAAAAAACTTATCAAGTGTCTTGATCTATCTCTGTAGATCTTGATGCTCAATATGTAAGTAGCTTCATCAAGGTTTTTTCTTTGAAAAACTCCTTTCAAACACTCCTT
Organism: Triticum aestivum; assembly: GCF_018294505.1. Taxonomy (NCBI): domain Eukaryota; kingdom Viridiplantae; phylum Streptophyta; class Magnoliopsida; order Poales; family Poaceae; genus Triticum; species Triticum aestivum. The sequence goes on along the minus strand of NC_057812.1, from coordinate 7,937,684 downwards.
TATGCTTTGCAGAATAATTCTACATTATTTCCGATCAACAATATGTCATTCACATATACTTATCAGAAATGTTGTAGTGCTCCCACTCACTTTCTTGTAAATACAGGCTTCACCGCAAGTCTGTATAAAACTATATGCTTTGATCAACTTATCAAAGCGTATATTCCAACTCCGAGATGCTTGCACCAGTCCATAGATGGATCGCTGGAGCTTGCATATTTTGTTAGCACCTTTAGGATCGACAAAACCTTCTAGTTGCATCGTATACAACTCTTCTTTAATAAATCCATTAAGGAATGCAGTTTTGTTTATACATTTGCTGGATTTCATAAAATGCGGCAATTGCTAACATGATTCGGACAGACTTAAGCATAGATACGAGTGAGAAACTCTCATCGTAGTCAACACTTTGAACTTGTCGAAAACCTTTTGCGACAATTCTAGCTTTGTAGATAGTAACACTACTATCAGTGTCTGTCTTCCTCTTGAAGATCCATTTAATCTCAATGGCTCGCCGATCATTGGACAAGTCAATCAAAGTCCATACTTTGTTCTCATACATGGATCTCATCTCAGATTTCATGGCCTCAAACCATTTCGCGGAATCTGGGCTCATCATCGCTTCCTCATAGTTCGCAAGTTCGTCATGGTCTAGTAACATGACTTCCAGAACAGGATTACTGTACCACTCTAGTGCGGATCTCACTCTGGTTTACCTACGGGATTCGGTAGTAGCTTGATCTGAAGTTACATGATCATCATCATTATCTTCCTCACTAATTGGTGTAGTAGTCACAAGAACAGATTTCTGTGATGAACTACTTTCCAATAAGGGAGATGGTACAATTACCTTATCAAGTTTTCTACTTTCCTCCCACTCACTTCTTTCGAGAGAAACTCCTTCTCTAGAAAGGATCCATTATAAGCAACGAATGTCTTGCCTTAGGATCTGTGATAGAAGGTGTACCCAACAGTCTCCTTTGGGTATCCTATGAAGACATATTTCTCCGATTTGGGTTTGAGCTTATCAGGATGAAACTTTTTCATATAAGCATCACAACTCCAAACTTTAAGAAACGACAACTTTGATTTCTTGCCAAACCACAGTTCATACGATGTCGTCTCAACGGATTTAGATGGTGCCCCTTTTTTAATGTGAATGCAGCTGTCTCTAATGCATAACCCCAGAATGATAGCGGTAAATCTGTAAGAGACATCATAGATCGCACCATATCAAGTAAAGTACAATTATGACGTTCGGACACACCATTACGTTGTGGTGTTCCAGGTGGCGTGAGCTGCGAAACTATTCCGCATTGTTTCAAATGTAGACCAAACTCATAACTCAAATATTCTCCTCCACGATCAGATCGTAGAAACTTTATTTTCTTGTTACGATGATTCTCCACTTCACTATGAAATTCTTTGAACTTTCAAATGTTTCAGACTATTGTTTCATTAAGTAGATATACCCATATCTGCTCAAATCATCTGTGAAGGTCAGAAAATAATGATACCTGCCGCAAGCCTTAATATTCATCGGACCACATACATCAGTATGTATGATTTCCAACAAATCTATTGCTTGCTCCATTGTTCCGGAGAACGGCGTTTTAGTCATCTTGCCCAAGAGACATGGTTCGCAAGCATCAAGTGATTCCAAAATCCCATCAGCATGGAGTTTCTTCATGTGCTTTACACCAATATGACCTAAACGGCAGTGCCACAAATAAGTTGCACTATCATTATTAACTTCGCATCTTTTGGTTTGAATATTATGAATATGTGTATCACTACGATCGAGATCCAACAAACCATTTTCGTTGGTGTGTATGACCATAAAAGGTTCTATTCATGTAAACAGAACAACAATTGTTCTCTAACTTAAATGAATAATCGTATTGCAATAAACATGATCAAATCATATTTATGCTCAACGCAAACACCAAATAACACTTATTTAGGTTCAACACTAATCCCGAAAGTATAGGGAGTGTACGATGATGATCATATCAATCTTGGAACCACTTCCAACACACATCGTCACTTCACCCTCAACTAGTCTCTGTTTGTTCTGCAACTCCTGTTTCGAGTTACTACTCTTAGCAACTGAACCAGTACCAAATACCGAGGGGTTGCTATAAACACTAGTAAAGTACACATCAATAACATGTATATCAAATATACCTTTGTTCACTTTGCCATCCTTCTTATCCGCCAAATACTTGGGGTAGTTCTGCTTCCAGTGACCAGTCCCTTTGCAGTAGAAGTACTTAGTCTCAGGCTTAGGTCCAGACTTGGGCTTCTTCACTTGAGCAGCAACTTGCTTGCTGTTCTTCTTGAAGTTCCCCTTCTTCCTTTTGCCCTTTTCTTGAAACTAGTGATCTTGTCAACCATCAACACTTGATGCTCTTTCTTGATTTCTACCTTCATCGATTTCATCATCATGAAAAGCTCGGGAGTCGTTTTTCGTCATCCCTTGCATACTATAGTTCATCACGAAGTTCTACTAACTTGGTGATGGTGACTAGAGAATTCTGTCAATCACTATCTTATCTGGAAGATTAACTCCCACTTGATTCAAGCGATTGTAGTACCCAGACAATCTGAGCACATGCCCACTAGTTGAGCGATTCTCCTCCATCTTGTAGCTATAGAACTTGTTGGAGACTTCATATCTCTCAACTCGGGTATTTGCTTGAAATATTAGCTTCAACTCCTGGAACATCTCATATGGTCCCTGACGTTCAAAACGTCTTTGAAGTCCCGATTCTAAGCCGTCAAGCATGGTGCACTAAACTATCAAGTAGTCATCATATTGAGCTAGCCAAACGTTCATAACGTCTGCATCTGCTCCTGCAATAGGTCCGTCACCTAGCGGTGCATCAAGGACATAATTCTTCTGTGCAGCAATGAGGATAAACCTCAGATCACGGATCCAATCCGTATCATTGCTACTAACATCTTTCAACACAATTTTCTCTAGGAACATATCAAAATAAACACAGGGAAGCAACAACGCGAGCTATTGATCTACAACATAGATATGCTAATACTACCAGGACTAAGTTCATGATAAATTTAAGTTCAATTTAATCATATTACTTAAGAACTCCCACTTAGATAGACATCCCTCTGACTCTAAGTGATCACGTGATCCAAATCAACTAAACCATAACCGATCATCACGTGAAATGGAGTAGTTTTCAATGGTGAACATCACTATGTTGATCATATCTACTATATGATTCACGCTCGACCTTTCGGTCTCCGTGTTCCGAGGCCATATCTGCATATGCTAGGCTCGTCAAGTATAACCCGAGTATTCTGCGTGTGCAAAACTGGCTTGCACCCGTTGTAGATGGACGTAGAGCTTATCACACCCGATCATCACGTGGTGTCTGGGCACGACGAACTTTGGCAACGGTGCATACTCAGGGAGAACACTTCTTGATAATTAGTGAGAGATCATCTTATAATGCAACCGTCAATCAAAGCAAGATAAGATGCATAAAAAGATAAACATCACATGCAATCAATATAAGTGATATGATATGGCCATCATCATCTTGTGCTTGTGATCTCCATCTCCGAAGCACCGTCATGATCACCATCGTCACCGGCGCGACACCTTGATCTCCATCGTAGCATCGTTGTCGTCTCACCAATCTTATGCTTCTACGACTATCGCTACCGCTTAGTGATAAAGTAAAGCATTACAGGGCGATTGCATTGCATACAATAAAGCGACAACCATATGGCTCCTGCCAGTTGCCGATAACTCAGTTACAAAACATGATCATCTCATACAATAAAATTTAGCATCATGTCTTGACCATATCACATCACAACATGCCCTGCAAAGACAAGTTAGACGTCCTCTACTTTGTTTGTTGCAAGTTTTACGTGGCTGCTACGGGCTTAAGCAAGAACCAATCTCACCTACGCATCAAAACCACAACGATAGTTTGTCAAGTTGGTGTTGTTTTAACCTTCGCAAGGACCGGGCGTAGCCACACTCGGTTCAACTAAAGTTGGAGAAACTGACACCCGCCAGCCACCTGTGTGCAAAGCACGGCGGTAGAACCAGTCTCGCGTAAGCATACGCGTAATGTCGGTCCGGGCCGCTTCATCCAACAATACCGCCGAACCAAAGTATGACATGCTGGTAAGCAGTATGACTTATATCGCCCACAACTCACTTGTGTTCTACTCGTGCATATAACATCAAACCATAAAACCTAGGCTCGGATGCCACTGTTGGGGAACATAGTAATTTCAAAAAATTTCCTACGCACACGCAAGATCATGGTGATGCATAGCAATGAGAGGGGAGAGTGTTGTCTACATACCCTCGTAGACCGAAAGCGGAAGCGTTATATCAACGCGGTTGATGTAGTCGTACGTCTTCACGATCCGACCGATCCAAGCACCGTTACTCCGGCACCTCCGAGTTCTTGGCACACGTTCAGCTCGATGACGTTCCCCGGGCTCCGATCCAGCAAAGCTTCGGGGAGGAGTTTCGTCAGCACGACGGCATGGTGACGATGATGATGTTCTACCGACGCAAGGCTTTGCCTAAACACTGCAACGATATGACCGAGGTGGAATATGGTGGAGGGGGGCACCGCACACGGCTAAGGAACGATCACGAAGATCAACTTGTGTGTCCTAGGGTGCCCCCCTGCCCCCGTATATAAAGGAGGGAGGGGGAGAGGTGCGGCCGGCCCAAGGGGTGCGCCTGGAGGAGTCCTACTCCCACCGGGAGTAGGACTCCCCCCTCTTGCCTTGTTGGAGAAGGAAAGGGAGAAGGGGGAAGAGGAAAGGGGGGCGCCGCCCCCCCTTCCTTGTCCTATTCGGACTAGGGGGGGAGGGGGCACGCGGCCTGCCCTGGCCGGCCGTCCTCTTCTTCCTCATGGCCCATCAAGGCCCAATAACCCCCCGGGGGGTTCCGGTAACCCCCCGGTACTCCGGTAAAATGCCGATTTCACCCGGAACGATTCCGATGTCCAAATATAGGCTTCCAATATATCAATCTTTATGTCTCGACCATTTCGAGACTCCTCGTCATGTCCGTGATCACATCGGGGACTCCAAACAACCTTCGGTACATCAAAATACATAAACTCATAATAACTGTCATCATAACGTTAAGCGTGCGGACCCTACGGTTCGAGAACAATGTAGACATGACCGAGACACATCTCCGGTCAATAACCAATAGCGGGACCTGGATGCCCATATTGGCTCCTACATATTCTACGAAGATCTTTATCGGTCAGACCGCATAACAACATACGTTGTTCCCTTTGTCATCGGTATGTTACTTGCCCGAGATTCGATCGTCGGTATCCAATACCTAGTTCAATCTCGTTACCGGCAAGTCTCTTTACTCGTTCCGTAATACATCATATCACAACTAACTCATTAGTTGCAATGCTTGCAAGGCTTATGTGATGTGCATTACCGAGAGGGCCCAGAGATACCTCTCCGACATTCGGAGTGACAAATCCTAATCTCGAAATACGCCAACCCAACAAGTACCTTTGGAGACACCTGTAGAGCACCTTTATAATCACCCAGTTACGTTGTGATGTTTGGTAGCACACAAAGTGTTCTTCCGGTAAACGGGAGTTGCATAATCTCATAGTCATAGTAACATGTATAAGTCATGAAGAAAGCAATAGCAACATACTAAACGATCGGGTGCTAAGCTAATGGAATGGGTCATGTCAATCAGATCATTCAACTAATGATGTGACCTCATTAATCAAATAACAACTCTTTGTTCATGGTTAGGAAACATAACCATCTTTGATTAATGAGCTAGTCAAGTAGAGGCATACTAGTGACACTCTTGTTTGTCTATGTATTCACACATGTATTATGTTTACGGTTAATACAATTCTAGCATGAATAATAAACATTTATCATGAAATAAGGAAATAAATAATAACTTCATTATTGCCTCTAGGGCATATTTCCTTCAGTTTTAGCCAAGAATGCCTCACTTTCGCGGTATCGGCCTTGCCTTCCTGAGGGTCCTCGGGCTGAACGCCAATTAAATCGGCAGTCCGTTCTCGCCAATTACCCACGCTGACACGACCGGTAACAGCTTGTCCGTTGATAGGAAGGCCGCTTATCATAGCCATGTCATGTAGGGTCATCGTCATCTCCCCACATGGAAGGTGGAACGAGTGAGTCTCCAGCCTCCAACGATCCACAAGTGCGGTCAGCGCCACGTGGTTCACCGACGGAGCGTGTCGCTTAAACTGCAACACGAATGGGAGAAGACCCAATCTCCAAATGTAAGGCTCATACCGCGGGTCGTAATCAAAGTCATCAGCGGAATGACCCCTCATGCGCATAGCAACTACAACCTGCAAATAAAGTGATGTTTTAATAATCAATACAAGAACACAAATGAGAAACAACGAAAATTGACCCAGTCTTGCTTCTTACCTGTCCATTCTCAATGGCACGAGCACGATGCTCCTTATCCCACTCATCGATTAATCCGTCATACCAAGGTCCATCACCATCCACCATCCTACAAAACAAATCACAAACATCTATGAATACATGAACAATATCAAACAATTTCCTTCTCCAAGTTTATGCCATATGAAAACACCATTCTTCTCAAACATAACCACATCATTTCTTTCTTCTACATATGCACACATATCATCTAGAGTACCAAATTTCACCATCAAATAATTTTCATAATCATCATCCGCCATTCTATATATTCAACTTTCATCATCTCTTTGCAAAAAAAATGCCATCTATATATTCAACTATATTGTCATAACACTTCACTTTTTTATCTTCTTCATATGCACACACAATTATTCTCAAACATACCAACATCATCTCAATCAAATAAATTTGTCAAATAATATGGTGTCACATATGCAAATACATATCATCTAGAGTACCAAATTTCACCATATCTCTTGCAAATATAGTATGCCAACAATAGGATTATCTACACATACACACATCATCTATCAAACCAAATATAGTATGCCAAAGTCTATTTTACATACAAAAATCATGTATTCATCACCCCTCTTAGTTCAAAAAAAATCCTATGGACAACATATACACAAAACGGAATTGATTTTACCTACATGTTCAACTACACATCATCTACTGCCTACCAAATCATCTATCAACTACAAAAAATTTCCTAAAACAAAGAAACCATCTACTCATCTAACATCACCTAGTGTTGAATAATGCATCAAAAAGAAGAGGACTCAACCCAAATAAATTGGAGGAGACGGGGGAGAATACCTCAAGGATGCTTAGGGGGCCCAGATCCACGAACTAGAGTGGAGGATGGAGTAGATCAGGTGAGGATTTGGTGTGAGGGAGAAGAGGGGCGAAGGAGAGGAAGCCCTCTGTTCGTGCGCCGCCAGGAGGAAAAGAGATGGGTGGGTGGGCTTGGCCCGCGGGGGTTATCCACTTACCAGGGCCAGACGCATTCCTGGCGTCTGGCCCCTTTGCCACGTCAGCAGGTCAACGGGCAGGCGGGCAGTGCGGGCCAGGGGCCAGACGCCAGGGCCCCTGGCGTCTGCTTCGTAACCCAGACGCCAGGGATCTTGGCGTCACCAAAAAAGGTCAGAAACGAATTTTTTTTGAAATGAGGTCAAATCGGGATTTGCTTTGCACAATGGGTCAGAACGGTAATTTTGTCCTGCACGGGACAGCAGAGCACTTCCCTCTCTCTCTAAAAAAAGACAGTAGGAGCACTGACTTCGGCCCCCAAAACAGCCAGCGAGCCAGCGGTCAAGCGATGAGGTGCTGCATTTTACTCACTCGTGCATCTTCAACTCAAAAAAAAACTCACTTGTGCATCGATCCCACGGCGGGGTGGGTACGTGGTCCTTAATTTCGTTCATCACATGGTACTATGGATTTGCAGATCGACCACATGACATGAGGGTTACATGCCTTCTCTGGCTCCGTGTCGGAGCGACGATGCATGCAATGCAATGCGGCGGGTGAGCCAAGCTGCCTCTGCATGGAGCGGGGGACGACGACGACACGATGCAGCTAGCGGCTACGTCCATGCCTTTGTGGTTTGCATTCGAGCGAGCAATGCAAGGTTCGTATGTACGGAAAAGTTGGCCGCTGCAACCTCCTACCAGTACGATAATATTACTCCAGCAACCAAGACTCCAAGAGGAAGACAAATGGAACAAAGACGGAGAAAAACCCTTCGCCCCGCTCGATCCCGCAAGTGGTTGGGCGAAGCCCTAGGTGCTGCCGGCTTCCGTCCCCTCCCCTCCCCCCTTCCCCTCATCACTGTCAAAGGGCGCGGCCGGGCAAAACCCGGTCTGCGTCTTTTTCACAAAAAATAAAGCCCGGGCCTCTCCTTTTCCCTAGCTTGGCGACACGCGGCGTGGGGCGTGGTGGCCAACGGGGACGCAGCGCTTCACGTGGGGCATGGTCGCCGCGGCAAGGTGCGCGGGTGCGCTTTCTAGGCAGCGGTGGCTGCACGGGTGGTGGGAGTCAAATTGGGTGGCGACGCTCATGCTTCAGTGGCGGGGTGCGAGGGTGGCGGGCATGGGCGGTGCCCCACTCCGACTTGGTGGGGAGGCTCCGCCCCGATGGTGCGGGGCTGGCTCCGGCGAAAGTGGGTCTCTAGATATGGATGGGCCTGCTAGGGCTTCTTCTCGCATGATGGTGGGCTGGTTCCGGTGGCTGAGGGGGTTGTGTGGTGTATTGCTAGTGGCCGGTGCGCTATGTTGGCCATCGCATGCGTCTCGGTGGCCGGCAACCAGCGAAGAAGCGGGCTTGTGGTGGTCGTGGTGGTGCCATTCTGACTGTCGGACTCCAATAGGTAGCGCAAGGTGGTGGTGGCGGTCCTCCTTCTCCTGGGTCCGAGCACCGGTTGGCGGTGGCTTGGACCTAGGGGTCGCGCACGATGAAGCTAGGCCTGGCCCCGAGGTAGGTCGAGGTTGTTGCTCCGGGTAGCAGTGATTGGGCGCGGTCAGTGTCGTGTATGCGAGTGGTGAGGCTCCTCCCCTCGCGGTCTCAATGGTGATGGTTCAGGACGGGACAATGCTGCTCCGATGAATGGACCGACACTAATGACCACAAATGCGGCCTTGTGGAGCCTCACTAGTGCATGACAGGCTAGTAGAGGGGACGTAAATTTCCTAGTAGTGGTGTGCTCTGTTGTGGAGGACACCCACCAATGCTAATAGGTCTGCAGTGGCGGGCACCGTGGCGGGTAGTGCTAATAGGTCTACAGTGGTGGGCATCATGGTGGGTAGGATGCCCGCTACTGCTAATATGTCTACAGTGGCGGATAGGGTGCCCGCCACTGCTAATAGGTCTGCAGTGGCGGGTAGGGTGCCCGCTACTCCTAATGTATGTGCCAGTGGTGGGCCATTTAAAATGCCCGCCACTGAAAAGCCCGCCTAACTAAAAAAATATGCAGACACATCACCATTTTGCTGCCATGGTAGCATTGTTTCCATGCCTTTTACATCCCTTGTTTTTTAGGTACATCTTTGTGCATGGTTTCTTCTCTCTTTGGGGACGAAGCGATAAGGGTGTCTTTTGAAGTTTGCTAGGGTTCAAAGAGTTAGTATAATCAAGTAAATCAACATCTCTTTCTTCTCTTACCTTGAGTTCAGGAAAACACTCCCTGCTTCCAGCCGGATGATGGCTCCCTCAAATCAGCCGGGTGCGTAACCGTTCGATCAAATCCAATCGTGCGGTGACAAACGACGCCTCCCTCTGAAACATCCCGCACGAACCGTAGGCCGACCCACCACTCCTCCCCATTCTCAATCTCCACCACGTCACCACCGATGCATGCTCTCTCGCTCACTGTCGGTGAGCAGCGAACTCTGCTCCACACCTGTGCTGCTACGAGGGCCGCTTCTCGGTGCTATGAACCGGAGAGAACCAGTGCAGCAAGTGGAAAGCCCCGGTGCTACGAATCAGCGAGATCCGATGGTGCAAAGGGGGCGCCAGGGCGTGCGAGCAGGCGCGGCGTTGCGACGCCATGCTGCAGGGAGGCAAGGGCAGTGACCGCATGGTGTGCGACAGGTGCCACACCGTGCTACAGCTGACACTATCGTTTCTGCAAAGCCACGGGCTGCATGGATGGCGGCCGTCGGTGCTGCGACCGGCGTGGTGAAGGGGCAGGCGGCGCCATTGGTCCGACAACTGCACGATGATGGAGCTGATGATACGACAGCCTTCGGGATGATGCGAGGTGATATTTGTGAGGCGATGTTACGATGGGAGTGATAACCCACAAGTATAGGGGATCGCAACAGTTTTCGAGGGTAGAGTATTCAACCCAAATTTGTTGATTCGACACAAGGGGAGCCAAAGAATATTCTCAAGTATTAGCAGCTGAGTTTTCAATTCAACCACACCTGGAAACTTAATATCTGCAGCAAAGTGTTTAGTAGTAAAGTAATATGATAGTGGTGGTAACGGTAACAAAAGTAAAGACAGCAAAAGTAATGTTTTTGGTATTTTTGTAGTGATTGTAACAGTAGCAACGGAAAAGTAAATAAGCGTAAACCAGTATATGGAAAACTCGTAGGCATCGGATCAATGATGGATAATTATGCCGGATGTGGTTCATCTTGTAACAGTCATAACATAGGGTGATACAGAACTAGCTCCAGTTCATCAATATAATGTAGGCATGTATTCCGTAAATAGTCATACGTGCTTATGGAAAAGAACTTGCATGACATCTTTTGTCCTACCCTCCCGTGGCAGCGGGGTCCTATTGGAAACTAAGGGATATTAAGGCCTCCTTTTAATAGAGAACCAGAACAAAGCATTAACACATAGTGAATACATGAACTCCTCAAACTATGGTCATCACCGGGAGTGGTCCCGATTATTGTCACTTCGGGTTGCCAGATCATAACACATAGTAGGTGACTATAGACTTGCAATATAGGATCTAGAACTCACATATATTCATGAAAACATAATAGGTTCAGATCTGAAATCATGGCACTCGGGCCCTAGTGACAAGCATTAAGCATAGCAAAGTCATAGCAACATCAATCTCAGAACATAGTGGATACTAGGGATCAAACCCTAACAAAACTAACTCGATTACATGATAAATCTCATCCAACCCATCACCGTCCAGCAAGCCTATGATGCAATTACTCACGCACGGCGGTGAGCATCATGAAATTGGTGATGGAGGATGGTTGATGATGACGACGGCGACGAACCCCCTCTCCGGAGCCCCGAACGGACTCCAGATCAGCCCTCCCGAGAGAGATTAGGGTTTGGCTGCGGCTCCGTATCGTAAAACGCGATGAAACTTTCTCTCTGATTTTTTTCTCCCCGAAAGCCAATATATGGAGTTGGAGTTGGCGTCGGAGGGCATCTAGGGGGCCCACGAGGTAGAGGGGCGCGCCCAGGGGGGAGGGGCGCGCCCCCCACCCTCGTGGACAGGGTGTGGGCCCCCTGGTCTTCATCTTTGGCGAGGATTTTTTATTATTTATTCTAAGATATTCCGTGGAGTTTCAGGTCATCCCGAGAACTTTTGTTTTCTGCACATAAAACAACACCATGGCAATTCTGCTGAAAACAGCGTCAGTCCGGGTTAGTTCCATTCAAATCATACAAGTTAGAGTCCAAAACAAGGGCAAAAGTGTTTAGAAAAATAGATACGACGGAGACGTATAAACTCCCCCAAGCTTAAACCCTTGCTTGTCCTCAAGCAATTCAGTTGACAAACTGAAAGAGAAAAAGAAAAACTTTTACAAACTCTCTTTGCTCTTGTTGTTGTAAACATGAAAAGCCAGCATTCAAGTTTCAACAATTATTATGAACTAACCATACTCACAATAACACGTAGGTCTCACAATTACTCATATCAATAGCACCATAATAATAAAACTCGGATGACAACACTTTCTCAAAATAATCATAACATGATATAACAAAATGGTATCTCGCTAGCCCTTTCTGAGACCGCAAAACATAAATGCAGAGCACCTTTAAAGATCAAGGACTGACTAAACATTGTAATTCATGGTAAAAGAGATCCAGTCAAGTCATACCCAATATAAACCAATCACAATGAATGCAAACGACAGTGTGCTCTCCAGCGGGTGCTTTTTAATAAGAAGGGTGATGACTCAACATAAAAGTAAATAGATAGGCCCTTCGTAGAGGGAAGCAGGGATTTGTAGAGGTGCTAGAGCTCGATTTTTGAAATAGAGATAAATAATATTTTGAGCGGCATACTTCCACTGTCAATGCAACAACTATGAGATGGCTGTATCTTCCATACTACATGCATTATAGGCAGTTCCCAAACAGAATGGTAAAGGTTTATACTCTCCCTCCTCCACAAGCATCAATCCATGGCTTGCTCGAAACAACGAGTGCCTCCAACATTCAACGAGTCCCAGGGGGAGTTTTGTTTAATTATTTTGATTTGCTTTGATATTTTTTGATCATGGGACTGGGCATCCCGGTTACCGGCCCTTTCTCGTGAATGAGGAGCGGAGTCCACTCCTCTTGAGAATAACCCACCTAGCATGGAAGATATAGGCAGCCATAGTTGCACATGAGCTGCTCGAGCATACAAAACAGAATTTCATTTGAAGGTTTGGAGTTTGGCACATACAAATTTACTTGGAACGGCAGGTAGATACCGCATATAGGAAGGTATAGTGGACTCATATGGAACAACTTTGGGGTTTAAGGAGTTTGGATGCACAAGCAGTATTCCCGCTTAGTACAGGTGAAGGCTAGCAAAAGACTGGGAAGCGACCAACTGAGAGAGCGACAACAGTCGTAAACATGCATTAAAATTAATTCACACCGAATATAAGCATGAGTAGGATATAATCCACCATGAACATAAATATCATGAAGGCTATGTTGATTTGATTCAACTACATGCGTGAACATGTGCCAAGTCGAGTCACTCAATTCATTTAAAGGAGGATACCATCCTATCATACCACATCATAATCATCTCAATAGCATGTTGGCACGCAAGGTTAACCATTATAACTCATAGCTAATCAAGCATGGCACAAGCAACTATAATCTCTAAATGTCATTGCAAATATGTTTACTTCATAATAGCTGAATCAGGAACGATGAATCATCATATTTACAAAAACAAGAGAGGTCGAGTTCATACCAGCTTTTCTCATCACAATGAGTCCATCATATATCATCATTATTGCCTTTCACTTGCACGACTAAACGGTGTATATAATAATAAGAGTGCACGTGCATTGGACTAAGCTGGAATCTGCAAGCATTCAACTCAAGAGAGAAGACAAGTAATATGGGCTCTAAGTTAAATATGCATATAAGAGCCACTAAGCATTTCAATATAGTCTTCTCGACCCCCAAAGTAAGGAAAAGAAAAATAAAAACTATTTACACGGGAAAGCTCCCAACAAGCAAAAGAATGACGGGAAATATTTTTGGGTTTTCTTTTTAATTCTACTACAAGCATGGAAAGTAGACTAACTAATTTTTTTGTTTTTTTTCTTAAGGTTTATCAAACACACAAGAAGAAAGCTAGAAAAATAAATTTAAACTAACATGGATATTACAATGAAAGAGAATGAGCACCGACATCTAGCAATGAGTGTGTGTGAACATGAATGTAATGTCGATGGGAAATACGTACTCCCCCAAGCTTAGGCTTTTGGCCTATGTTGGTCTATTGCCAGGGATAACCTGGCTGATATCCGTAGGTGAAGCTGGGGTCATACTGCGATGAAGAATAGTTGGGATCATAATGTGATGAAGATGACTCTGACTGCCACTGGCTGGCAACCGCCTCAGGATCCCAAGAATAAACATACATTCGTGGAGGCTCCGGTTCCGAGGCTGGTGCAGGATTCCGATAGGCTTGAACAGCCGCCCACGGAACAATGTAAGTACCTGCAGACAAGTTAAACAAAGAGGGAGCAGGCAAAGTAATAGTCTCAGGGTGATGTTTATCAAAGTACAAATTTATATTTAAGCGCCCCTTCGCGATTCTTAACAAGAAAATCATGCGCTACCATACTCTTATAATCTAAATAAGCACGGGGCAGCGTTGTTTCCTCTTTCTCCTCATGCCTAATAGGTATTTCAAAATGTTCAGCTAGGCGTGAAGCATAAATGCCTCCAAAGATGGGGCCCTTAGTACGGTTCATATTCAACCGTCTAGCAACAATTCCACCCATACTAACAGAATTATTGCGGTATAAACCATGGAGCAAAATAATAATATCAGGAATACTAAGGTTCCCACAGTTCCCGCGACCAATCAAGCAACGACTAGCAAATAAGGCAAAGTAGCGTAAAACAGGGAAATATGTGCTAGTAATTCTTGCATCAGAAACCTTCCTGGTTTCTCCCACAATGATAGTGTCAATATAAGCTTCCACTTCATTACGGTGTGGTTCATCTAAAGAACCCTCGAAAGGTATTTTGCAAACCTCGCAAAATGCAGCTAATGTCATCTCCCTAGCAACATCATATAAATGGAACTCTACTGTTGGAGGTGATTTCTTAGGGAAAAAGTAGAAGTTTTGCACAAAAGTATTTGTGAGTAAGAGATACTGATGACGTTGGTCGCGGAGGAAGTTGGTGAGGCCGGCGTTCTCAATCAATAGATAGAAATCTTCATAAATCCCGGCACTCCTCAAGAAGTCATCGGAAGGCCATTCACACGGCCGGACCTCCGCGATACGAGGCAGATTAAATTTGGGCTTCTGTTCTTCTTCCTTTTGTTTCTCCTTAGAACTTCGGCTCGACGAGCCCCTCAAAAGTCTCTTCATTATTTCTGAAACAATCTAAAATCTTTAGTAACTTCAAACAAAAGTGAACCAACTTCAATAAGATTGATAGCAACTACTCATACAAGTGCCTAGAGCATATATCAAGCATTAGAACTACTTGGAACCATATAAATTTGACATGCAAACTCAAGAACATGGTCACCTATGCAGCACAAATTTGCAATGAATAAAGCACTAGAACAAAAACTAATTGGACTAATGGAGGAGTCACATACCAAGGAACAATCTCCCCAAGCAGTTTTGCGAGAGGTGCTTTGAGCAAGGAGATCAAAAATCGCAGCAAAAGTTGCTGGAACACGAGCTTGAGTTGGTTTTTCGGGTTTGTGTGAGGTAGAGGAAGAAGATGGGTGCAGGGATAAGTGGAGGAGGGCCACCGTGGGCCCACGAGGCAGGGGGGCGCGCCCAGGGGGGTAGGGCGCGCCCTCCACCCTCGTGACCAGGTGGCAGCTCCCCCCGCGGTAATTTTTGCACTAAAATCCTTAAATATTTCCGAAAAAATCATATTAAATTGGCATGGCATTCTGAGGACTTTTATTTTCGGGGTATTTTTATATTGCACGGATAAGTCAGGAAACAGACAGAAAAATACTATTTTACTTTATTTCTACTAAAGAACATAAAATATAAAGAGGGTACAGAAGGTTGTGCTTCTAGTTTCATCCATCTCATGCTCATCAAAAAGAATCCACTAACAAGGTTGATCAAGTCTTGTTAACAAACTCATTCCGATAATCATGGAACCGGAGAAATTTCGAATAACACTATGTTACCTCAACGGGATATGGACATCCCCAACAATAAGTATATCATATTTCTTTTTGATAGTAGGAAGAGGAAATTCAAAACCTCCAAATATAATCGATGGAATTTTTCCAATAGAGTTGATACTATAAACTTGAGGTTGTTTCCTCAGAAAGTGCACCGTATGCTCATTACCATTAACATGAAAAGTGACATTGCCTTTGTTGCAATCAATAACAGCCCTTGCAGTATTAAGGAAAGGTCTTCCAAGAACAATAGACATACTATCATCCTCGGGAATATCAAGAATAACAAAGTCCGTTAAAATAGTAACGTTTGCAACCACAACAGGCACATCCTCACAAATACCGACAGGTATAGCAGTTGATTTATCAGCCATTTGCAAAGATATTTCAGTAGGTGTCAACTTATTCAAGTCAAGTCTACGATATAAAGAGAGAGGCATAACACTAACACCGGCTCCAAGATCACATAAAGCAGTTTTAACATAATTTCTTTTAATGGAGCATGGTATAGTAGGTACTCCTGGATCTCCAAGTTTCTTTGGTATTCCACCCTTAAAAGTGTAATTAGCAAGCATGCTGAAAATTTCAGCCTCCGGTATCTTTCTTTTATTAGTAATGATATCCTTCATATACTTAGCATAAGGATTTGTTTTGAGCACATCAGTCAATTGCATACGCAAAAAGATAGGTCTAATCATTTCAGCAAAGCACTCAAAATCCTCATCATCCTTTTTCTTGGATGGTTTCAGAGGAAAAGGCATGGGTTTCTGAACCCATGGTTCTCTTTCTTTACCATGTTTCCTAGCAACGAAGTCTCTTTTATCATAACGTTGATTCTTTGATTGTGGGTTATCAAGATCAACAGCAGGTTCAACTTCTACAGCATTATCATTACTAGGTTGAGCACCATCATGAACATCATCATTAACATCTTCACCAGGTTCATGTTCATTACCAGATTGTGTTTCAGCATCAGACATAGAGATATCGTTTGGATTATCAGGTGGTTCAGCAATAGGTTCACTAGAAGTTTGCACAGTTCTATCATTTTTCTTTTTCTTCCTTTTAGAAGAACTAGGTGCATCAATATTATTTCTTTGAGAATCTTGCTCGATTCTTAGGGTGGCCTTCGGGATACAAAGGTTCCTGAGTCATTCTACCAGTTCTAGTAGCCACTCTAACAGCATAATCATTTTTCTTACTATTCATTTCATCAAGCATTTCTTTCTGAGCTTTAAGTACTTGTTCTACTTGAGTGGTAACCATAGAAGCATGTTTGCTAACAAGTTTAAGTTCACCTCTAATATTATCCATATAATCACTCAAGCGTTTAATCATAAAGGTATTCTGCTTTAATTGTCTACCAAAATAAGCATTAAAGTCATCTTGCTTAAACATAAAGTCATCAAACTCATCCAAGCACTGACTAGCAATTTTAGTAGGAGGGACTTCAACTTTATCATATCTATAGAGAGAATTTACCTTTACTACCTGTGTCGGGATATCGGGAGGTTCTTCAGTAAATAAGTAGTTGAGATCATATACTTCTTCAACAGGCGGTAAATTAAGACCATGTATTTCTTCAATAGGAGGTAAATTCTTAACATCTTCAGCTTTAATACCTTTTTCTTTCATAGATTTCTTTGCCTCTTGCATATCTTCGGGACTGAGAAATAGAACACCTCTCTTCTTCGGAGTTAGTTTAGGAATAGGCTCAGTAATTGGCTCAGGAGTTGGCTCGGGAGGTGGCTCAGGAGGTGCCCAATTATTTTCATTTGCCAACATATTATTCAATAAAATTTCAGCATCATCCGGTGTTGTTTCCCTGAAAAGAGAACCAGCACAACTATCCAGGTAATCTCTGGAAGCATCAGTTAGTCCATTATAAAAGATATCAAATATTTCAGGTTTCTTAAGAGGATGATTAGGCAAAGCATTAAGTAACTTGAGTAGCCTCCCCCAAGCTTGTGGGAGACTCTCTTCTTCAATTTGCACAAAATAGTATATTTCCCTCAAAGCAGCTTGTTTCTTATGAGCAGGAAAATATTTAGCAGAGAAGTAATAAATCATATCCTGGGGACTTTGCACACAGGCGGGATCAAGAGAATTAAACCATTTCTTAGCATCACCCTTTAATGAGAATGGAAATATTTTGAGTATATAAAAGTGGCGTGATCTCAGATTATTAGTAAATAGGGCAGCTATTTCATCTAACTTACGAAGATGTGCCACAACAGTTTCAGATTCATAGCCATAAAAAGGATCAGATTCAACCAAAGTAATTATATCTGGATCAACAATAATATCATAATAATCCTGATCAGGAACACAGATAGGTGAAGTAGCAAAAGCAGGGTCGGGTCTCATCCTACCTCTAAAAGATTCCTTACTCCACTTAATTAGTAACCTCTTACGTTCAGGTTTATCCGGACAAGCAAGAATAGCTTCATAAGATTCATTATTAAAAAGATAACCCTCAGGAATAACAGGCATAGGTTCATCATCACTATCATCATCGTGTTCAGGTTCACTAATTTATCTTTCTCTAGACTTAGAAATTTGCTCATCTAGAAATTCACCAAGTGGCACAGTAGTATCAAGCATAGAAGTAGTTTCATCATAAGTATCATGCATAGCAGAAGTGGCATCATCAATAACATGCGACATATCAGAATTCATAGCAGTAGTAGGTTTAGGTGTCGCTAGCTTACTCATAACAGAAGGTGAATCAAGTGCAGAGCTAGATGACAGTTCCTTACCTCCCCTTGTAGTTGAGGGATAAATTTTTGTCTTAGCGTCTTTCAAGTTCTTCATAGTGTCCAGCAGATATAAATCCCAAGTGACTCAAAGAATAGAGCTATGCTCCCCGGCAACGGCGCCAGAAAAAGATCTTGATAACCCACAAGTATAGGGGATCGCAACAGTTTTCGAGGGTAGAGTATTCAACCCAAATTTGTTGATTCGACACAAGGGGAGCCAAAGAATATTCTCAAGTATTAGCAGCTGAGTTGTCAATTCAACCACACCTGGAAACTTAATATCTGCAGCAAAGTGTTTAGTAGCAAAGTAATATGATAGTGGTGGTAACGGTAACAAAAGTAAAGACAGCAAAAGTAATGTTTTTGGTATTTTTGTAGTGATTGTAACAGTAGCAACGGAAAAGTAAATAAGCGTAAACCAGTATATGGAAAACTCGTAGGCACCGGATCAATGATGGATAATTATGCCGGATGTGGTTCATCATGTAACAGTCATAACATAGGGTGACACAGAACTAGCTCCAGTTCATCAATATAATGTATGCATGTATTTCGTAAATAGTCATACGTGCTTATGGAAAAGAACTTGCATGACATCTTTTGTCCTACCCTCCCGTGGCAGCGGGGTCCTATTGGAAACTAAGGGATATTAAGGCCTCCTTTTAATAGAGAACCGGAACAAAGCATTAACACATAGTGAATACATGAACTCCTCAAACTATGGTCATCATTGGGAGTGGTCCCGATTATTGTCACTTCGGGGTTGCCGGATCATAACACATAGTAGGTGACTATAGACTTGCAAGATAGGATCTAGAACTCACATATATTCATGAAAACATAATAGGTTCAGATCTGAAATCATGGCACTCGGGCCCTAGTGACAAGCATTAAGCATAGCAAAGTCATAGCAACATCAATCTCAGAACATAGTGGATACTAGGGATCAAACCCTAACAAAACTAACTCGATTACATGATAAATCTCATCCAACCCATCACCGTCCAGCAAGCCTACGATGCAATTACTCACGCACGGTGGTGAGCATCATGAAATTGGTGATGGAGGATGGTTGATGATGACGACGGCGACGAATCCCCCTCTCCGGAGCCCCGAACGGACTCCAGATCAGCCCTCCCGAGAGAGATTAGGGTTTGGCTGCGGCACCGTATCGTAAAACGCGATGAAACTTTCTCTCTGATTTTTTTCTCCCCCAAAGCCAATATATGGAGTTGGAGTTGGCGTCAGAGGGCATCCAGGGGGCCCATGAGGTAGGGGGCGCGCCCAGGGGGGAGGGGCGCGCCCCCACCCTCGTGGACAGGGTGTGGGCCCCCTGGTCTTCATCTTTGGCGAGGATTTTTTATTATTTATTCTAAGATATTCCGTGGAGTTTCAGGTCATTCCGAGAACTTTTGTTTTCTGCACATAAAACAACACCATGGCAATTCTGCTGAAAACAGCGTCAGTCCGGATTAGTTCCATTCAAATCATACAAGTTAGAGTCCAAAACAAGGGCAAAAGTGTTTGGAAAAGTAGATACGACGGAGACGTATCAGGGAGCGACGACTGCCGGCATTCTTGGAAGTGATGCCGGAAGGGGAGTGGTAGAGCTGCTGCTGCATCAAGGTGCTGTAAAGACGGGGGTGACGCATCCCTCGTCGGTGCTGCTAAGTTGCTCGCCGACATGCACTGGGTGGATGTTGCGAGGCTGCTCACCATGGGAGCGTGGGTGTTATGAGGCGTACATACTTCAATGGCCGCATCGATCGTTCCAGGACCACGGCTACAAGGCGTGGCGCGACGACATCGACAATCACGATCATGCTGCGTGGCGTGCTTCAGTTTGTCGTGGCAATGCTTCGACGACCACGACGCCGTCGATGGTCATGGCAATGCTTCGATGACCACGGCAACAGGTGTGTTTCAATGGCCGTGGCAATGCTTCCATGACCATGACGACTTCGATAGCCATGCAATGCTTCAACAACTAGGGCGACGAGGCATGTCATGACGACGTTGACGACTGCAGCGATGCAATGAGGATGCTCCAATGGTCGCAGGGAGGCTTAGACGACCACGACAACATCGACGATTGTGGAGATTCTCCAATGACCACGACGACAGGCGTGCTTCAATGGCCGTGGCAATGCTTCCATGACCGTGACGACTTCGATGGCCAGTCGGCCATGGCAATGCTTCAACGACTATGGCGGCGGGGCATGCCATGACGTCGTTTGACGAGCGTGACCATGCAACAAGGCATGCTTCAAGGTCGTGGCGATGCTTCGACAACCACGACGGTGTAGACGACTGTGGAAATGCTTCGACAACCATGACGATGAGGCGTGCCATCACAGTGTCGACGTCCACGGCCATGCAACGAGGCATGCTTCAATGAGCTTTATGGAGCATCACCGGTGTTGTTATGGAGCATCGACGGGTTGTCGAAGCATCACTGGTGCTGCGATGGAGCATCGTCGGGCCATCAGAACCTCGCGGGTGCTGCATTGGAGCATCGACGGGTTGCCGGAGCATCACGGGGGCTGCAATGAAGCATCAACGGGGCGGCGGAGCATCGCCGGTGCTGCAACGAAGCATTTGCCGGGCTGCCGGAGCATCACCATTGCTTTGATGGAACATCAACGGGTCGCCGAAGCATAGCTGGTGCTGCGACGGGACGCTGGAGCATCGCTGATGCTTCAGGAGCTGGTCGCAACAGCGTCGGTGCTGCCAGTGGCGGAGCTAGGGGGGACGAGCACCCCCCCCCCCCCCCCCAACGATCGAGCGGACATGGAGCGGTAATATAGAATTAGCTTAACGATCTCATCTTCTCACGTACTTGGCCCCCCCTATTTTCTGAACGTTAATTTTGGAAAAAGAAAAAAAATGGAGCCCACTAGTGGCCAGATTGGCTCTAATCTCCAGGCCGGTGCGCTGTGTTCTCCCGTAATTAGCTCGTACGGGGGATTAGTGCGCATAAAATTAGGCCGGTTACTGTTGTTTCTGCAAACCGGCGCCTGCAGGCGCGTCAGCTGGGCCGGCCCATCTAAGTTTTTTCTTCTGTGTTTAAAAAAGAAGAAGACCAAAGCAAACTGCGGTGGTCTTGATTCGAACCCGCGACCTCCCCGAGCAAATTACATGAGCAACACCACGCCACCCGAGTGGGTTCTATTAGAAATGAACTTTCTACCTTTCTTGTTCTTTCTTTTCCCTTTTCCCTTTTTCTTTTTTTTCCTTTTTTCTTTTTTCATTTTTCGTTTTTTGTTTTTTTCTGTTTTAAATGCGTGATTGTAAATCGGTGAACTTTTTCTTCCAAATACAGACGTTTTAAAAAATGCATGGCCTTTTTTCAATTTTCGTGAACTTTTCTAAAAAATCATGAACTTGTTTTTCATATTCAATGAACTTTTTAAAAAATGATGAACTTTCTTCGAAAATTTATGAACATTTTTCAATTTCGATGAACTTTTTTTAAAGTTGGTGAAATTTTCTAGAAAATTGATGATTTCGTTTTTGAAAATCCGTGAACTTTTTCAATTTCGATGAACTTTTTTCAAATTTGATAAACTTTTTTTAAATTGATGAACTTTTTGTTTGAAAATTGATGAACTTTTTCAAGTTTGTGAATAAATTGATGAACTACTTTTGAAAATCCATGATTTTTTTTCAAATTTGATGAACTTTTTTTAAATCAATGAACTTTTTGTTAGAAAAATGATGAAAGTTTTTCAAGTTTTTGAACTTTTCTTGAAAATTGATGACCTTTGTTTGAAATCTATGAACCTTTTCAAATTCATGATTTTTTTTCATCGAATAATTCAGAAAATATTAATTGGTACAGTTTTGTGCAATAAAATAGCGAGGCAGCTTTGTTATTATATAATTTTGCGCTGTTACCTAACACTAGTGGCAAGTAGTTCGAGTGTCTAGCAGAACTCATACGCTACGGAAACTACATGAGTTTGAAACCTTTCGAGATCATTTATTTTTGCGATTTTTTGAACGCACGCTATGATATTTCCATGTTGCCGTTCTGTGCCCTTGCTATCAATCGCCTCTGCTCTCCTTGACCCGATCTGATTCGTAGGGCGGCGGCCCGATCTGATTCGTATAGGGCGGTGGCGCGACGCATCATCCTGCTCGACTTGTCAATTCTTACGGCCCCAATCGACGAACTAGCCAAAGTTCAACACTATCTACTAAACTTTCCAACTCTAAATTCTCATTGTATCAGTGTCGAATTTATACATCAGTTTTTTGTTGTTCTGGTTGTGTGACTTGTGACGCTGTGATTTTATGAAGAGTTGATATCTATTGGTAGTCATAGAAATTATCATGATTGTGATGCAAATTATCTTGTAATGTTCCTGTTTTTGATGCAAATTTTACCCGCAAAAAGAAAAAACTAATTCGAGATTGCAGTTCAGCAATTGAAGAGAAACTTAATCTTAAAGGTAAATTTAAACTAATATTATCGCTGAAGCGAACCTTTTTCTATATGTTTTTTTTGCATTGGATACTTTTTTAGCTGTAGTTGACTTGGCCCCCCTATACTCAAATCCTGGCTGCGCCCCTGGGTGCTGCAGCCGTGTCCAATGCTGATAAGTTCGCCGGCGTTTTGCTTTCAGATGACCGGCGACACAGCTGATGCAACGTGAACTTGCTTTCAGATGACCGGCGACACAGCTGATGCAACGTGAACTTGCTTTCAGATGACCGGCGACACAGCTGATGCAACGTGAACGTTGCATCTGGTGCAAGCAGAAGTTCGTGGTCCATGCCGGCCAACTGCGGCTCGTCGCGTGGGAAAGGTCGCTGCGTTGCACACGATGGCTGGCTGGAGTGACGAGAACTACCCACCTCCAAACCCAAATTTGTACTACTAATATTTGTGTGCTGTAAACTACCCACTTCCAAACCCGAATCAATTTGTACTCGTGTGTACTGTTCTGCCTTGTAAAACTTTGTAGCAACTTTTCTACGTTTCTCCCTTCTTAATATATATTCAAGCATTGTCAATTCCTCAAACAAATATCCATATATAGTCATAGCTCGCTACACTCATACACAGCTGATACGTATATCAATACATGAGTTCCCTAACATAACCTACTACTCATTCAGAGCTCACAACTAGCTGATAAAAGACGAACACCCATACAAACAGCTCGGAGTTCTATAACATAGTGAAGTGCTGACACATGGCTGATAGGCATATTGATACATGAGTTCCCTAATATAACCTGCTACTCGTTAAGAGCTCACAGCAAGCTGATGACAAGACGTCTCAGCTTGTTCCACTAGTTCATCAACTCGGCTTGTTCTGCTAGTTCATATCCATCACCTCATCTTCTTCCGCTTGTTTATAAGGAATGACAAGCGTTATGACTTTCACCACAGCAGCACAATAGGCCATACGCTTGAGAGAAGCCCAAAGATCCTTCTTGATTATATCAGACCTCTCCTTCTCCTTCCTTCAGAAAAACATGTATAGTTATATGATTATTTAAATGATAGAAACAAACTAGTATTGATAAGCATTAGAAAAGGGAAATAAAATCATACTGAATACGGTCCACAAACTCATTGATCTGTTCCCTTAAGAAGCTTGCCTCACGTTCGAGCTCCTCTTTGCTAGCTGATTCCAAGTTAATTCTTGTGCGCTACAATAAAAATAGGAAAAAAAATAATGTAAGGGATCTGGTAAATTAAGAAATCCCACCTCCTTTCTATGGCATGCTTGTACTTGTGTCCACTTTACAAAAGTTGCTCAAAAATGATTCTATAGTTAGGATCAATGTCCAAATAACAAAGATTACCCCACCATTTAGTGTTTACAAGATAAAGGAGAATGCACACTATTTAAGAACACGCAATATAATTATATATATACTTGCACAACGAAAAATAAACATCTAAAAAGATCATTCGTCTAAGATCTAAAATTCGAAATCCCAACAATCAACCAAGGAAGCGGCAGAAAGGGGAAGATTTGAGTAATCTATGCTTGTTCAACCTAGATGCTTTGTGCTACAATTTGTAATGGGCAGGAGGTAAACATATTTCTACTAAAAAAGCCGTGTAGCATATTCAATGTCTATATAAGCTGCCGTTTCAACCAGCCTGGCCTTTAAATGTGGTTTGATACAACAGGTCTAGAATATTTCACGAAGGTCTTTATCTAGAGCAATGCCTAGAATCTTAGGGTTGGTTTCAATAAAAGGTGAGCATTTTCTAGAATTTAACATAAGAAGACTGGTGGCAATGTTTACATACCAGGAGTGCCCCAAAGATTACAAAACTATAGCAGTTTTATGTTTGTAAAGATTATAAATCACTAGGGTACTAGTATCCAAGGTTTTGGCTACTGAGGAGCACTTTTTTCTCGTGGGTCACCGAGAAACTCGGTTACCACGGTTACCATGAAATTCTGAGAAAATTTTGGACGAATTTCTTTGCTTTTTTTAATCTGAACAAAATCCGTCAAAAATTCATTCAAAATTCACTCAAATTCAAAATTTCAGAATTTTTTGCTTGGGAAGTTGATTTCTCGTGGGGTACTGGGAAACGTGGTATCCGCCCGGTAACCAGTTTTCTCGGGCCGTACCCAAAACGCTGCTAGTATCCAGATTTATCCTATTCACTTTTGATATGTGTGTGAGATTTACACACAAAATTTAGCTCTTGCATTACCCATGGTCAAACCGCGCGCCCCTGCAGATCATGGAAGATATGAAAAAACATGGCTGCACGTGCATCTATTTACGCCCAGCCATCTACTGCCCACATAAACTCCACACTGAGCAATAATGATACTCACTATGATCAAAATTAATTGACGCAGCCTTTATACAATACTACATCGCTTGCAAAAACGACTTACATAATGAGACGGAAGGAGTACAATACAATGTTGTATAGAGGCTGCGTCAATTGATTCGAATCGGAGGGAGTAGTTTCAATATCAATACACCCAGGAGACAAGCAAACATATCCCTGGAACCTAGTGGCCGACATGATTTGTTTGTGCAGGGATTGTGTGAAATAGCAAAGGGAAACTATCTGCAGAGATGAGGATTGAGGGGTCAAAACAAACAAAATTGAACTAGCAACATGTATCAGAGAGGAGGGGTTGTGAGGTACCAGATTCCTGGTGGAGATGAAGCAGGGACGGCCGCCGGCCGGCGGGGGGCGGCGGGGGGCGGCGGCGGCGGCGGAGTGGAGGTTGGGGCGGCCGCCGGGCAGAGGGGAGAAGCTGACGGCCGGCGTCTGCAGGCGGAGCGCAGCGGCGGAAGTCCGCACCCTCGCCATCAGGGTGCGCAGCGCCATGGATGGCGGATCAGGCTCGGATGTGTAGGGCGGTTGCTGGCAGCGCGGCGATGTCTCTGGAAGCAGCGGACGGGTGTCCACCTCATCCCGTCCCCTCGTATATGTCTACGACAAGTATGTCTCCGGAACCGGAAGCCGCTGGGCTCTTTTTCTTTTTCTTTTTTTAATAGGGAAAGTAAAGCCGCTGGGCTATTTTTTTTTGGAAATTATGCCGCTTTATTTAAACGAAACTAGGGATCCCGTCTGCAATTACATCCAAAAAATAAAGTCTGGTGGTGAATCCACGCAAATCTCTGAATGATTATCTCCTACACCTACTCTAGCAAGCTTGTGAGTGGCTACATTCCCAGAGCGTCGAACCCACGACACATTCGAATCCTCCAGCGTATTCATCCTCTTTATATCCTGCACCAAGGTCCTACGGCGGACAAATTCCTTTTCGGGCCGTTGAGCATCTGTACCACAGCTTGATAGTCCAGTTCGACATGAGCTCGCTGAACGTGAAAATCTATGGCCACCTGAATTGCTCGTCTGCAAGCAAGCACCTCTGCCATCTCCGGGTCAACAATATTTGGTAAAAACTGGCAAAGCCCAGCCCGGAAAGCCCCGTTGTGATCCTTGAAGACCGCTCCTGCTCCACCTTTATCTCCATATATCTCGAGACCGCCCCATCAGAGTTGATCTTTACCCATCCATCTTCGGGAGGCTCCCAACGTTGGATGATCTTTGGCTCCGATGGTGGCGCCCTCGTCTCATGAGCTAGTTTCCATTCCATGAGCTGCACCTGAACTGTGCTTACTTTTTCATGTGGCCGGGCCATCTTCTTGCCTTCTCTTGCGCCATTCCTCGCAAGCCATAGTCCATACGACGCCTGTAGCAGAGCTTCCTTTTCATCACCCGAGGCCCCGGCGAACCAGCTCAGCAGCCAGGATGCAAGCTCGCGTTGTGAGGACATATGTGGTGGCGGGGCTCCCAACCGCACTCCCAATTTTGAGCACAACATCGTCCAGAACTGAACCGAGTGTTGACACACCCAGAATCGGTGCAACATTGTTTCCTCATGGCCACACACGACACAGAACACACCCGGTTTGATTCTGCGGCGATGTAGTTCCGCCCCAACAGCAAGGCCGTTTCTAATCATTCGCCACATGTTGATTTTTACCTTCGCCGGCGCGCTAGTCTCCCATAACGCTAAGTACCCTTTGTGTTTACTTATAGAGCTGGACGACTCCGGCTGTCCAGAGTTCGCTCTGTTCAGGAACATCTTCAAGTAATATATATGTTGACTTGACTGAGAAAATACCATTCTTTGTAAAGTTTCACGCTAGAAAATCATCAGAGTCCGGTCCTCCAATCGCAATTTGCTTCACATCAGCCGCGTCCTCTGGCGTGAACATTTGATGCAACAGTCCCTCGTTCCAGACCGTTCCATCCGTTGTCATGAGGTCAGCAACCTTGGTGACGCCCTGTATGTAAACCTGGCCGAGTGGTGCTGCCCCTCCTTGGAATCCAAGCATCATGGTGGATATTGATGTTCGCACCCGAACCCACTCTCCATATAAGACCGTCCCTAAGCAGATCCCGTCCATGCAATATGCTTCTAAAAGTATATGAACCAGCCGGTGGACATGTTGCCGAAAGTATTGTACCATCCATGAAGTAACGTGCTTTTAGCACTCTAGCACATAGCCAGGTTGGCACTTGTAGGATACGCCATGCTTGCTTAGCCAACAAAGCTTGGTTAAAAGCTTCTGGGTCTCGAAAGCCCATGCCACCGTCCCGCTTGCTCGCGCACATCTTCTGCCATGCTACCCAGTGGACTTTCCTTTCACCATTCATTGCACCCCACCAGAATTTAGAGGAGATCGAAGACAGTTTCCGGCACATCTTCTTTGAGAGGTGAAAACAACTCATGGTGTAAGTCGGAGTCGCTTGGAGAACGGATTTAACTAGAACTTCTCTTGCCGCCTTAGATAATCCTTGGCCCTTCCATCCACAAACTTTCCCTTTACAACATTCCGTGACGTGTTTGAAAGTGCCATCCTTTGACCTCCCAACCAGTGTTGGTAGGCCCAAATAGCGCTCACTAAGAGCTTCAGATTGAATACCCACAGTCTGTTTTATTTTCTCCTTCATGTCATTCGGGCACCCCCTCCCAAAGAAAATGGATGATTTCTGCAAATTGACCTTTTGCCCGAAAGCTTCTTCATATTGTGAGAGGATCTGTTTGAGTGTCTCCATATTCTCCTTTGTTCCCTCAAGGAACACAATACTGTCATCCGCAAACAAAAGGTGGGTGACATGGGGGCCAGTGCTGCCAAATTTCACCCCCTTTATTTTCTTGTCCATCCGAGCCCTCTTAGGCCTTGTTTGGTTCCTTCAGTTTTGAAGGGGTTTGGAGGGGATTGAGGGGGATTAAATCCCCTACAAGTCAAAATCCACCTCAATCCCCTCCAATCCTCTCCAATCCCCTTGTGGGAGGGATTAACCGAACAAGCCCTTAAGGAGGGCTGAAAACCCCTCCACGCAGAACAGAAAGAGGTAGGGTGATAAAGGGTCGCCCTGTCTCAGACCACGAGAGGGTAAGAAACTCCTTGAGAGGCCCCCATTTAACTTTACTGAAATCTAGCCGATGTCACACACCTCATAATCATGGAGACCCATTGGGGGGCAAAGCCAAAGTGTAACATAATCTGCTCCAGAAAAATCCACTCTACCCTGTCGTATGCCTTCATCATATCCAACTTGATGGCGCACAGACTCTTCTTCCTTTTCCTCTTCCTAATAGCATGCACACACTCATATGCAATGAGTACATTATCTGTGATCAAACGTCCTGGCACAAACGCACTTTGCTCTTCAGAGATCAGAAAAGGTAATATGCCCTTTAATCTGTTGGCCAGAACCTTAGTTGCAATCTTGTATAGAACATTACACAAGCTTATTGGACGAAATTGTGAAAGTAACTCCGGTGAGTTTACTTTCGGAATCATTACAATGACCGTTGCATTAAAGGCATCAGGAGTTTGAGCACCATTAAGAAAATCCCGAACAGCCCTACAAACATCATCTTTAACCA
Source organism: Triticum aestivum (assembly GCF_018294505.1). Lineage (NCBI taxonomy): Eukaryota > Viridiplantae > Streptophyta > Magnoliopsida > Poales > Poaceae > Triticum > Triticum aestivum. The sequence goes on along the minus strand of NC_057812.1, from coordinate 7,908,913 downwards.
TCGACCAGTGTCGTTGGTAAAAGAGCGCAGGGAGCCCATCCGGACCCGACGCCTTCGTCGGACTCATTTGGAATAGAGCCCCCTCAATCTCATTATTAGTGATAGGGGTTGTTAGTTTACCATTCATTTCATCAGAGACCAAATGCTCAATATTTTGTATTAGAACATTGGCATTAACTGAACCTTTTGACGTAAATAGTGCTTCATAGAAGCTTGTCCTCATCTCGTCATCAACTGTGCATTTCGTCCCATCTTCCCGCCTTAACGCCCGTATAGTGTTCTTCCTCTTGCGGTGTGACGCCCAGTTTTGAAAATACTTTGTATTCTGGTCTCCCGCCCGCAGCCAATCGACTCTAGAATGTTGCCTGTACAGTAGCTTCTCCCTTGAATAAATTTCTCTCAACTGCTGCTCAATCTCCCGGACCTCCAGTGAGGATCCGGTAGTAACAGCCCTGAGTCGAGTATCAGCTAGATGGGATTTAAGCTTCGCAATTTGTCGCCTCATAGAGCCGAAGACTTCGTGCGCCCACTTTTGCATGCTTCCCTTCATCTTCCCCAAGCGGTTCCAGATTGCCTCCAAAGTATGCTCACCTGACCCAGCCTCCCGCCATGCCTCACTAACCATGGCTTCATATTGCTCATGCCTCGTCCACGCTTCTTCAAACTGAAACGGTCTCGGCCCTCTTTCCGCCGACCGCGGGGCAGTCACCGATGCCCTAACAAGGATGGCCTGGTGGTCTGATTCCTCCGTGACAAGGTGTTCGACATGAGTTTCTGGAAACATCTCTAGGAAACTGTCAGTGCATGTGGCATGGTCAAGCCGGACCTGAACGTTATCCCCTCAATCACGCTTATTATCCCATGTATACGGATACCTGAGAACCCCAAATCAGCGAGCCCACAATCCGCCAAACAGTCTCGAAAATCTTCCATCTGATCAAAAGGTCTCGGGTTGCCGCCAAGTTGATCGGACTGAAACAATGCCTCATTATAGTCTCCAACGCAAATCCAAGGAAGATTGTCTTGAGCCCATAAGTACCGAATCGCATCCCATGACTTTTTCCGAAGATCCCTTGGGCTCTCCATAGAAACCAGTGAATCTATAGGTTTTTCCCTCCCACACCATCTCTGTGTCAATGAAATATTGGCACCAAGGCCTCACAGTTACCTGCACACTTTCCCTCCACCACAAAGCCAAACCACCACTTAAGCCCTGGCTGTCCACGGCTACACCACTCCTGAACCCCAACCTCCACATAAGTTTCTCCATTGCTCTCGCCTTCTTCTTCGTTTCCGAAAGAAAAACCACCGTTGGGTTGTAGGACCTAATCAGGTCATGAAGCTCGCCAACTGTCGAGTCCAACCCCAACCCTCGACAGTTCCAGGCCAAAATATTTATTGGTCCCGGCGGCCCTGCTCCCCAGGGACCGCCGATGTATCATCAGGCTCAGAGATGCGGTCAAACACTGTAGACGTTTTCCGCCTAGTCTCATGAATGAACACATCTTGGTTGCACTGTCTGCTATTATTCCCTTTTGCTACCCAGTGTTGTCTTGGCCTCCTCTTTCTATCCCCAGGGTGGTTTTGGAACTGATTCTGCTTGGGTTGATATTCAGCATAATCAGCTCGCGGGCGCCTAAAATAGTGATCAGGGCGCCTCTCCCTTTCTTTGACCTGACAAGAACTACTAGCCCCATCATACATTTGGGACTCATATCTCTTCCTCAGCTCCTGCCTCATATCCATTTGCCTAGCTCTCAGCTCGTTCCTCAGATCTTTTTCTTTCTTTCTCTCCAGGTCATCTCATAGATCCTTTCCTTTCCGGTCAGTGCGTCTCTCTTCAGCCGGCCAGTGCCGCTGTTTATTTGGGCTACTCACCTCCTCAAAACCCTGCATGCCGTCCTCGCCAGTGTGAGAAACAGTCGAGCCTTGATCATTAAACTCTCTACGCAAATTCCTTTTTGTCGGTAGATCACACACATAACCCTTCCTATTCCTCCCCAGCTTTCCCTCGCTCGAATGTGCGCTATTAAAGCTTTTGCCTGCTATTTGCACCACCTCTATGTTGTCCCTCCTTGACATACGAAGAGCGACCCGGCGACGCCCGGAGCCACTCTCGCCATTGCATGTCCGAACTGACCGGGGGGACACAGCCTTCCCTACCATGCACCAGTCTACCACAATCAAAGCAAAAATGAGGAATCTTCTCATACTCAAAGTCAAACCACGTTTCAGAATTTTCCTTCAAATTGAAGCCCCTAACAAGTGGCTCAAAGATTGACAGTTTTGTACGAACCCTTAGGCCCCGCTTGGAATGTTGTTTTTCTGCCACCCCTGTAACATTTTACACCTGTATTATACTAGTCTCAAACCGAATACATGCCACAGGGTTGTATTTCCATTCCGCTTCTAGCCTCCGCTTGGAATGTTGTTTTTCTGCCACCCCTGTAAGTTGGCTCCAGTTTCAATTCGGTTGTAAAATATACATGGCGCCCAAGTTGCAGCACTACATATATGTTCAAATATGCATGGCACCCAAATGTATAGCTTTTCAACAGCACAGACTTTCTAATACACACGTATAGAATTTTCAACAGCACAGACTGCACTTCCACACAAATTGCACAGGTATAAAATGAGCTAAAATTTTGATTTATATAACAATACAACCACATCAAAAAAAGGATAATATTTTTGCAATCATCCATTTGAACATAGTTCCGATAACTCATAGTGCTCAAAGTCAGTAGTTTAAATTACAAATTTATCGAGGCATACTTGTCTCGTCTCGTCCGCATGCTACATAACCAAATTTATTGAGGCAATTGTTCAACCATTGTGCGCTTAGACATAAAATATTTCAGGAACATTATTGATTGCTTCATGGACTCGGGTAATCATAGAATCATGTGAAAGGACATCCTGAAAAGAAAAAAATTGAAAAACATTAGCTATGTAAGAACACTTTGTGCTCTATGAAGGATACCAGCCACACATGTCAAGAACAACCATGTATGTCAAAAAGATTAGCACAAAATCCTGAATTACCAAGGGGAGCCAGATGGTACAAGGTAGCCATAGCATGTCACTAAATTTAAAGAAACCATATTATTTTTCAAAAAACACCGATATGAAGAGACAACATGGCAGCAATATAAACAACATCTTAAATAAGAAAAGATGTTCTAGACAGCAGCAGGTCTATATGATTTTGAATGCAAAAATGATAGCTCCAAGAATTGCAAGTTCTCAACACAGGTCTATTGTGGATAATAACAAACATGTCCAGAATATTATGTTACTCCCTCCCACTAGCGGAGCCTCGTTGAGGCCAAAGGGACTCCAGGAGCAAGCAAGGTATGCTTCACCTAATGGAAATAAAAGGAGCACAGACAATACCTTTGATCAGAGCACCAGATTGATTGAAGGAATACCGCCAGATGAAAACCGAGCTGCAAAGGAATACTCACTCAACTAAGCCTTACAAACTTATCTTTAGTGGAGAGAAGAAATGCAGAAAACCAAGATAATGGTACTTACAAGGAGGAGGCCGAGGACTAATCTTGTCGACTTCCTTCTTTAGCCACATACCCCGCAATCTTGAGTTGTAACCCAGGAAAATCTCACGATTTGCTGCATCCTTGAAAACATCAGAGGCAAAGATTTTGACCTGGTCGGGAACATCATCCATGTCATTCAAGACCTGCAAGCATTCTGTAATTGAGGGTTGTTTTCCTTGCTGTGACACTTTTTTTCTTCTTGGAAGCTTGATCTTTCTTGAAATTCACATAAGCCATCATGGAATCGTCAAGCCGCTGTACAGATGTGGCACCTTTTTTTTTCTTAGTTTTTTTCCCTTTCGCACTTGATTCACTTATTTGTGGTTGATCGCCATCAGCATCTTCACTGCCTAATTCTTCCTCGTCATTGACAGTGTTCTCTCTTTCATCCACATCATCTAATGTAGGAGTATCATTGATGTCAATTATTGAAGAAGTCCTTACGTTGTCATCTCTTCCATGTCTTGTATTTTTCTTGCTAGTGCTTGCAACCATCTTATCCTTCGCTCCAAAGTTGCTACCTGTTTTTGTGCCAATCGGAGGCTTCCTTGATGTGAGGCAATGTCTTCCTTGCGCAATGTGTCCTTCATAGAGCACACCCAATGCCTCGTACAATGGAAAGCTCTTTCCTTCATACATTTTGAGCTTTGGGTCCTCCTACATAATTAATAGAAAGGTGTGAGCAGATCATGCATAGGCATGAAAAGTTCATGCACATATAAGGAAATCAAAAGTTAGAAGGAATAAAAACTTACTGCAATGATCTCTTCCCATTTTTCAGGCGTGGTGTTGATCACACATGCAATATCATTCCATGATATTCCAGAGCGGTTGACTATCAACTTGATATTTTTGTAGTGCTTTTTCAACTGAGCTTCCTTATCTTGAACCTGATCCTTGGTAAACCTTGCCTCTGGATATAAATTGTTCAGTTCCTTGACAACTTGATTCCATCCTTCGGTAGTCCACCCATTTTGGCCACGGTAATGAGATAGATTGTACTCTGTAAGTACCTCCACGAGACCTTTCTCATACCTTGCTGTCCACTTAGCCCTATTTTGCGTCATATTGAACCTATGACAATGTAACTTTAGCAATAAATCAATACAAGAATCTGATCACATTAAGCAACATAAGAATATGAAAATCCAACATCACATTAAGAAATATAAGAATCTGAAAATGCAAAATCACATCAAGTAATATGAAATGAAACATTAACATAACTCAAATGTTGCTAATATATAGGATCGATCCTAATAACATAACTCAAATGTCATCCTTACATAACTCAAATGAAACATTAACATAACTCAAATGTCATCTTTATATCTCAAATTCCACATCACTACAATAAATTACTTTGACAGAATAAAAACTTAAATTATTAGCTAGTAGATCTCCGTGACGATCTTTCACTTCGAATTCTTTGATAGTCCGCCCACATCCTGTTGGCAATTTCATCTCTCATAGAATTACCAAGGTCCCTTTGATTGCTTGAGGATGTAGGAACATGTCGAGGTCTGTCATCTCCATCAGGAAGAGTGACAAATAGAAGAGGGTCAATTTGCATTTGTTGCGTATCTAGCCATTGTTCATCACCTCTGTGACTCCGGATTATATTGTGAAATACAGCTGCCGCCATAGGAATCTTGACTTGAGTGTCAATTGGGTAACGTGTGCCAACTTTTAAAATAGGAAATCGCATTTTCCATACACCAATAGTACGCTCTATATGGTTCCGTAGACGGGCATGCCTTAGATTGAATAGTTCTTTGGGGTTCTTTGGACGAGGGCCACCTCTACCGAAATCTTTTAGTTGGTAACGAACTCCACGGTACGGAGCTAGAAACTGTGGTGTGTTTGCGTAGCCTCCGTCAACCAAATAATACTTGCCCGGAGGTACATGGAAGCCCGATTGAATAGCAGATTTCAATACTCCGGCATCTAAGGCAGACCCCTCCCAACCAGCTGACACATAAACAAAGTTGAGATCGAAGTCGCAGGCGACCATCACATTTTGGGAGAGGGTCCCCTTTCTATTCCTGTATGGAGCAGCCTCGTTGGATGTTATGGTCATGGGAACATGAGTCCCATCTATTGCCCCTAGGCAGTTCTGCATTAAACAAGCTATGGTTACTATGTGTTATACTAAGGGGGGGATATAAATTCCTAAAGTACATAGCAAGGGATGGCGTGTACCTCAAAGAAAGGCGAAAACTGGGGATTTGTTGATATTTTCCAATGAGTATCTAGCGAACTATGCTTGATAAGGTCAAATGCCAATGATCTCATAGCGTTGAAGCATCCATTGATATGCCTATGCACCGTTTCAGGACTGTGCTGAAACCTATCAGTCAACGTACGATAACTCGCATTCCTGGATAGCATGTACATAAACATCCCTAGTTGCTCTTCAACACTGACTCCTTTTAAATTTTTTAGAAGATTTTTGGATCTAAGATGGTCACATAGAAGTTGGAAGATATGGGATTCCATCCTAAGAATATCAAGGCACCGTTGAGGGTGGCCATCCAATATTTCTCGGATATACTTAGCTCCCGTAAGAATGGATGTGTTCACTGGAATCTTTTCCCTCCTAGAAGATATACAATATATTGTCGGGAAGACAAGAAACATCATCTCCTCCTCCTCCTCCTCCTCCTCAGAATCAGTACATGACTCATATCCATCATCATGGTTACTCGTATCCATTATCTAGCGAGAAGAGATTACAAAATAAATACCGCAACTCTCCTTCAAAGTAAACACAATAGTATATATAATCTATGTTATGACATTGGAATAAAAGGAGCACTAGCACATCAAGATAACGAGATTAGTGTAACATGAAAAGATATTACCATACTTTTATTGATTGATGTAACGGTTGAGTATAGATGTATATAGACAAGCACATGCGCAAAACAATGAAGAATAAATCAGTGACACACACACAAGCTGGACTGAATGCTTTTGAGTTTATTAAGTACCTTCAGTTCTGAGCTTTAAATGTCAAAAGAGCTTCACAGAATCTTGAATCCTCCAAATCACTCTTAACAGTTCTGCATTGCACAAAGGCAGCAATGAGCCAATGATATCAGTAGCAATAATATGTGCTGCAGTTATATAACTTATCAAACAGGCCCAACTTAGTTAGCATTCTATCTGCACAACTGGACAAAGAAAACAGATGAACTATTCATAAACCCATGGAAGTTTATTGGACCCTGTTCATAAACAAATCATTGGACCATTGTTCATCTGTTTGTTTATCAGTATTTCTAGGTTTACATCAATCTGAACTTCGACAGCAGCTAACGAACTGAATTCTTGTGAAACTTTGGCAGCAGCTGTTAACTGGCAGGAGGGTTCGGGCTAATCATGACCAAGCAGGACGGCCCCGTCGCCAAGGAGTACTCCGCCGCCGGTTGAACGGGGAAGGGGCAGGGAGGGATGGCAGAGGAGGAGGAGGAGGAAGAGGGAGGATACCTTGGTGGAGCAGAGGAGGATGAGCGATTCGCCGTCACGGTCAGGTCACGGCTGCCGGCTAACGTCGCCGTCGCGGCCAGGAGCGAGTCGCCGTCACTGTCGCGGCCAGGAGCGAGTCGCCGTCACCGTCGCGGCCAGGAACGAGTCGCCGTCGTCGGCGCGCCTAACCCCCGTCGTGGCCACCGTCTTCTGCGCCTCACCACGTCGCCGTCGCGAACGCCGTTGCTTGACCACCTCGTGGACACCAGCGCCGGCGCCTCCCGGCGGCGCAACTCGATCTAGGTCTCGAGTGAGAGGCGAGGTGGGGAAAAACGACGGCCTCTGGTCTGTATCGGATACCGGCCTGATACGGGTGTACGAGAAAACCAGTGTAAAACTTACAGCCCAAAAACGACATGCCAAGCACCAACGACAGGCCCGTCCGTTTTTATTTTACAGAGGTATATTTTACAAGTGTATTGGGCCCTAAAACGAGGAACCAAGCGGGGCCTTAGGTGTATTCCTTTAGCAAACCCATCTTTCTCAACGTCAACTCGCACCCTCTTGCCCAACCAATTCCCCAGCGCCTCCCCGAAAGCCTTAGAGCGCCTGCCCAGAGGGAGATCCGTCACTCTAACCCAAACATCCACCGAATGAAAACTCATCTCTGACGGACGTATGCTGCCTTCATAATCCTTAAGCACCAAGACGTTGAAGTCAAATTGTCATGGACCGTTATTCAGAGCATGCTTCCAATCCCCTTCGCTACCAAAATAGACTACAAACTTATTCTCTCCAATGTCGCTGAACTTGGCCTCCCGATGCAGACCCCATGCTCTTGAGCGGTACTACATGTTTTTTGTTTTTTTAGCAAATCCGAGCGGTAATTTTCTTTTCTTTTTTGAGATTATTTTTCCGGGCAAATTGAGAGCTTTATTGAATAAAAGTGTTCGTCGAACAGTCCGTCAATAGGTTACTGATCAAGAAGCTATAAGTACTATCGATCCAGCTTTCGGTCACGTCAATCGTGCAAGCATGCTTAGCACAGATGTGAGCAGGACCATTGGCTGATCTTACAATATGACCAATAACAAAAGAATTGAAACTAGCAATAAGCTCTCCAATTTCTAATAAGATAGGAGTCACGATTGAGCAGGAGTCGTCACGAGTGGTCCAGAGGTTGGCGACCTCCAGGCAATCCGTCTCCAAAGATGATGTTCGATAAACCTCTCAAGCTTGCGAAGATAACGCCGTCGCGCACTGCCATCGCCTCAGCTATAAGAGGATCCGTAATTCCAGGGTAAGGTTTTCTCCATGTCCCCCATAAAAGAGCTAGGAGAGCAAGCAACACTGCCAACTCCTCCTTCGCCTTCTTCAAGCTTGATTGCAGCGTATGTGTTGATCATGACAAAACCTGAATCAGGGGGATTCCATCCATGACCCGGCAACACTAGGGCATGCTGACGGGGTACATATAAGAGAGCAAGGGCCTACTTGTTGGGAAATGTAGCATGGAAAACAAAAAAAAAAATTCTACGCTCACGCAGTGATCTATCCATGGAGATGCATAGCAACGAGTGGGAGAGTGTGTCTACGTATCCTCGTAGACCGTAAGCGGAAGCATTTCACAACGTAGTTGATGTAGTCGAACTTTCTTCGTGCTCCACCGATCGAGTATCGAACGTATGACACCTCCAAGTTCTGCACACATTCAACTCGATGACGCCCCTCGCCTTCTTGATCCAGCAAGGTGTCGAGGTAGTAGATGAGTTTCGTCAGCACAACGGTGTGGTGATCGTGATGGTGAAGTGATTCACGCAGGGCTTCGCCTAAGCACCGCAAGCATATGACCGGGGGTGTAAACTATGGAGGGGACGCCGCACACGCCAAACAATTGATAGTGTGTTTTAGGCGCCCCCTTCCCCACATATATATAGGTGGGAGGGGAGGAGAGGTAGCCAGGGGGCACCCCAAGTAGGATCTGAATCCTACTTGGAGTTTCCCCAAGTGGTGCCCCCTTTCCTTTTTTTACTGGGGAAGAAAGGGAAGGGGGAAGAGAGAAAGGAAGGAGGGGGGGGGGGGGGGCGAACCCCCCTTTTTCCTTCTCCAATTCGGCCACATGCCATGGGGGGTGGGAGGGGGCGTCACCCCTTGTGGCCTGATTTGCTCCCCTCTTATGGCCCATATCTTCCCCCGGTACTCCGATAAATACCCGATACACTCCGGAACACTTTCGGTGTCCGAATATTATCATCCTATATATCATTCTTTACCTCTCAACCATTTAGAGACTCCTTGTCATGTCCATGATATCATCCGGGACTCCGAACAACATTCGGCGACCAAATCATATAACTCATATAACATTGTATCGTCAACGAACGTTAAGCATGCGGACCCTACGGGTTCGAGAACTATGTAGACATGACCAAGACACCTCTCCGGTCAATAACCAATAGTGGAACCTGGATGCCCATATTGGCTCCTACATATTCTACGAATATTTTTATCGGTCGAGCCGTTATGACAACATACGTAATTCCCTTTGTCCATCGGTATGTTACTTGCCCGAGATTCGATCGTTGGTATCTCTATACCAAGTTCAGTCTCGTTACCGGCAAGTCTCTTTACTCGTTCCGTAATACATCACCTTGTGACTAACTCCTTAGTCGTTTGCTTGCAAGCTTATGATGTGTATTACCGAGAGGGTCCAGAGATACCTCTCCGATACTCGGAGTGACAAATCCTAATCTCGATCTATGCCAACTCAACAAACACCTTCGGAGATACCTGTAGAGCATCTCTATAATCACCCAGTTATGTTGTGACGTTTGATAGCACACAAGGCATTCCTCCGGTATCCGGGAGTTGCATAATCTCATAGTCAAAGGAATAAGTATTTGACATGATGAAAGCAATAGCAATAAAACTGAACGATCATTATGTTAAGTTAACAGATGGGTCTTGTCCATCACATCATTCTCCTAATGATGTGATCCCTTATCAAATGACAACTCATGTCCATGGTTAGGAAACCTTAACCATCTTTGATCAACGAGCTAGTCTAGTAGAGGCTCACTAGGGACATGGTGTTTGTTTATGTATTCACACATGTATTTAAGTTTTCGATCAATACAATTCTAGCATGAATAATAAACCTTTATCATGAATAAGGAAATATAAAATAACAACTTTATTATTGCCTCTAGGGCATATTTCCTTCAGTCTCCCACTTGCACTAGAGTCAGTCAATAATCTAGTTCACATCGCCATGTGATTAACACCAATAGTTCACATCACCATGTGACCAACACCCAAAAAGGGTTTACTAGAGTCAATAATCTAGTTCACATCGCCATGTAATTAACACCAATAGTTCACATCACCATGTGACCAACACCCACAGGGTTTACTAGAGTCAATAATCTAGTTCACATCGCCATGTGATTAACACCCAAAGAGTACTAAGGTGTGATCATGTTTTGCTTGTGAGAGAGTTTTAGTCAATGGGTCTGCCACATTCAGAGCAGTATGTATTTTGCAAAATTCTATGTCTATAATACTCTGCATGGAGCTACTCTAGCTAATTTCTCCCACTTTCAATATGTATCCAGATTGAGACTCAGATTCATCCGAATCGGTGACAAAGCTTGCATCGATGTAACCCTTTACGATGAACTCTTTATCACCTCCATAACCGAGAAATATTTCCTTAGTCCTTTTAGGTAACTAAGGATAATTTTGACCGATGTCCAGTGATCTACTCCTAGATCACTATTGTACCCCCTTGTCAAAATCATGGCAAGGTACACAATAGGTCTGGTACACAGCATGAAATACTTTATAGAACCTATGGTTGAGGCATAGGGAATGACTTTCATTCTCTCTCTATCTTCTGCCATGGTCAGGCTTTGAGTCTGACTCAACTTCTCACCTTGTAACACAGGCAAGAACCCTTTCTTTGACTGATCCATTTCGAACTTCTTCTAAACTTTGCCAAGGTATATGCTTTGTGAAAGTCCTATTAAGTGTCTTGATGTATCTCTATAGATCTTGATGCCCAATATATAAGCAGCTTCACCGGGTCTTTCATTAAAAAACTCTTATTCAAGTATCCTTTTATGCTATCCAGAAATTCTACATCATTTCCAATCAATAATATGTCATCCACATATAATATTAGAAATGCTATAGAGCTCCCGCTCACTTTCTTGTAAATACAGGCTTCTCCGAAAGTCTATATAAAACCATATGCTTTGATAACCTCATCAAAGCGTATATTCCAATTCCGAGATGCTTGCACCAGTCGATAGATGGATTGCTGGAGCTTGCACACTTTGTTAGCACCTTTAGGACTGACAAAACTTTCTGGTTGCATCATACACAAATCTTCTTTAAGAAATCCATTGAGGAATGCAGTTTTGACGTCCATTTGCCAGATTTCATAATCATAAAATGCGGCAATTGCTAACATAATTCGGACAGACTTAAGCATCACTACGGGTGAGAAAGTCTCATCGTAGTCAACTCCTTGAACTTGTCGAAAACCTTTTGTGACAAGTCGAGCTTTGTAGACAGTAACATTACCATCAGCGTCAGTCTTCTTCTTGAAGATCCATTTATTCTCTATGGCTCGCCGATCATCGGGCAAGTCCACCAAAGTCCACACTTTGTTCTCATACATGGATCCTATCTCAGCTTTCATGGCCTCAAGCCATTTATCGGAATCTGGGCTCATCATAGCTTCTTCGTAATTCGTAGGTTCGCCATGGTCTAGTAACATGACTTCCAGAACAGGATTACTATACCACTCTGGTGTCGATCGTGCTCTGGTTGACCTACGAGGTTCGGTAGTAACTTGATCTAAAGTTTCATGATCATCATCATTAGCTTCCTCTCTAGTTGGTGTAGACATCACGGGGACGGTTTTCTGTGATGAGCTACTTTCCAATTCGAGAGAAGGTACAATTACCTCATCAAGTTCTACTTTCCTCCCACTCACTTCTTTCGGGAGAAACTCCTTCTCTAGAAATGTTCCATTCTTGGCAACAAAGATCTTGCCTTCGGATCTGTGGTAGAAGGTGTACCCAATTGTTTCCTTAGGGTATCCTATGAAGACACACTTCTCCGATTTGGGTTTGAGCTTATCAGGCTGAAGCCATTTGACATAAGTGTCACAACCCCAAACTTTGAGAAACGACAACTTAGGTTTCTTGTCAAACCACAGTTCATACGGTGTCGTCTCAACGGATTTAGACGGTGCCCTATTTAACGTGAATGCAGGTTTCTCTAATGCATAACCCCAAAACAATAGTGGTAAATTGATAAGAGACATCATAGATTGCACCATATTTAATAAAGTATGGTTACGATGTTCGGACACACCATTACGCTGTGGTGTTCCAGGTGGCGTGAGTTGTGAAACTATTCCACATTGTTTTAAATGAAGGCCAAACTCTTTACTCAAATATTCGCCTCCGTGATCAGATCGTAGAAACTTTATTTTCTTGTTATGATAATTCTCCACTTCACTCTGAAATTCTTTGAACTTTTCAAATGTTCCAGACTTGTGTTTCATTAAGTAGATATACCCATATCTACTCAAATCATCTATGATGGTCGGAAAATAACGATACCCGTCGCGTTCCTCAACAGTCATTGGACCACATACCATCGGTATGTATTATTTCCAATAAGTCATTGGCTCGCTCCATTGTTCCGGAGAACAGAGTTTTAGTCATCTTGTCCATGAGGCATGGTTCGCAAGTATAAAATGATTCATAATCAAGTGATTCCAAAAGCCCAACTGCATGGAGTTTCTTCATGCATTTTACACCAATATGACCTAAACGGCAGTGCCACAAATATCTTGCACTATCATTATCAACTTTGTATCTTTTGGCATCAATATTATGAATATGTGTATCACCACAATCAAGATTCAACAGAAATAGACCACTCTTCAAGGGTGCATGACCATAAAAGATATTACTCATATAAATAGAACAACCATTATTCTCTGATTTAAATGAATAACCGTCTCACACTAAACAAGATCTAGATATAATGTTCATGCTCAACGCTGGCACCAGATAGCAATTATTCAGGTCTAAAACTAATCCCGAAGGTAGATGTAGAGGTAGTGTGCCAACGGCGATCACATCAACCTTGGAACCATTCCCGACGCGCATCGTCACCTCGTCCTTAGCCAATCTTAATCTATAGCTCCTGTTTCGAGTTAGAAATATGAGCAACCAAACCAGTATCAAATACCCAGGCACTACTACGAGCATTAGTAAGGTACACATCAATAACATGTATATCAAATATACCTATGTTCACTTTGCCATCCTTCTTATCCGCCAAATACTTGGGGCAGTTCCGCTTACAGTGACTAGTCCCTTTGCAGTAGAAGCACTCAGTTTCAGGATTGGGTCCAGCTTTGGGCTTCTTCCCGGGAGTGGCAACTTGCTTGCCATTCTTCTTGAAGTTCCCCTTCTTTCCCTTGCCCCTTTTCTTGAAACTAGTGGTCTTGTTAACCATCAACACTTGATGCTCCTTCTTGATTTCTACCTCCGCATCTTTGAGCATTGCAAAGAGCTCAGGAATTGTTTTCTCCATCCCTTGCATATTATAGTTCATCACGAAGCCTTTGTAGCTTGGTGGCAGTGATTGGAGAACTCTGTCAATAACACTATCATCTGGAAGATTAAGTCCCAGCTGAGTCAAGTGATTATGATATCCAGATATTCTGAGTATGTGTTCACTGACAAGACTGCTCTCCTCCATCTTGCAGCTATAGAACTTGTTGGAGACTTCATATCTCTCAACTCGGGCATTTGCTTGAAATATTAACTTCAACTCCTGGAACATCTCATATGCTCCATGACGTTCAAAACGTCTTTGAAGTCCCAATTCTAAGCCGTAAAGCATGACACACTGAACTATCGAGTAGTCATCAGATCGAGCTTACCAGACTTTCAAAACATCAGCATCTGCTCCTGCAGCAGGCCTTTCACCTAGCGGTGCATCAAGGACATAATTCTTCTGTGCAGCAATGAGGATAATCCTCAAGTTACGGTCCCAGTCCGTGTAGTTGCTACCATCATCTTTCAACTTAGCTTTCCCTAGGAACGCATTAAAATTCAGGGGAACGGTAGCACAGGCCATTGATCTATAACATAGATATGCAAATACTATCAGGACTAAGTTCATGATAAATTAAGTTCAATTAATCAAATTACTTAAGAACTCCCACTTACATAGACATCCCTCAAGTCATCTAAATGATACGTGATCCGAATAAACTAACCCATGTCTGATCATCACGTGAGATGGGGTAGTCATCAATGGTGAACATCTCTATATTGATCATATCTACTATATGATTCACGTTCGACCCTTCAGTCTCCAGTGTTCCGAGGCCATGTCTGTACATGCTAGGCTTGTCAAGTTTAACCCAAGTATTCTGCGTGTGTAAATCTGGCTTACACCCGTTGTATGTGAACGTAGAGTCTATCACACCCGATCATTGATAACCCACAAGTATAGGGGATCGCAACAGCTTTCGAGGGTAGAGTATTCAACCCAAATTTGTTGATTCGACACAAGGGGAGCCAAAGAATATTCTCAAGTATTAGCAGTTGAGTTGTCAATTCAACCACACCTGGAAACTTAGTATCTGCAGCAAAGTGTTTAGTAGCAAAGTAATATGATAGTGGTGGTAGAGGCAACACAAGTAAAGACAGCAAAAGTAATATTTTTGGTATTTTGTAGTGATTGTAACAGTAGCAGCGGGAAAGTAAATAAGCGAGAACCAGTAAATAGAAAACTCGTAGGCACCGGATTGGTGATGGATAATTATGCCGGATGCGGTTCATCATGTATCAGTCATAACATAGGGTGACACAAAACTAGCTCCAATTCATCAATGTAATGTAGGCATGTATTCCGTATATAGTCATACGTGCTTATGGAAAAGAACTTGCATGACATCTTTTGTCCTACCCTCCCGTGGCAGTGGGGTCCTATTGGAAACTAAGGGATATTAAGGCCTCCTTTTAATAGAGAACCGGAACAAAGCATTAGCACATAGTGAATACATGAACTCCTCAAACTATGGTCATCACCGGGAGTGGTCCCGATTATTGTCACTTCGGGGTTGCCGGATCATAACACATAGTAGGTGACTATAGACTTGCAAGATAGGATCAAGAACTCACATATATTCATGAAAACATAATAGGTTCAGATCTGAAATCATGGCACTCGGGCCCTAGTGACAAGCATTAAGCATAGCAAAGTCATAGCAACATCAATCTCAGAACATAGTGGATACTAGGGATCAAACCCTAACAAAACTAACTCGATTACATGATAAATCTCATCCAACCCATCACCGTCCAGCAAGCCTACGATGGAATTACTCACGCACGGCGGTGAGCATCATGAAATTGGTGATGGAGGATGGTTGATGATGACGACGGCGACGAATCCCCCTCTCCGGAGCCCGGAACGGACTCCAGATCAGCCCTCCCGAGAGGTTTTAGTGCTTGGCGGTGGCTCCGTATCGTAAAACGCGATGATTTCTTCTCTCTGATTTTTATCTCCCTGAAAGCCAATATATAGAGTTGGGTTGGCGTCGGAGGGCATCCAGGGGGGCCACGAGGTAGGGGGCGCGCCCTAGAGGGGGGGGGCGCCCCCACCCTCGTGGACAGGGTGTGGGCCCCCTAGTCTTCATCTTTGGCGAGGATTTTTTATTGTTTTTTCTAAGGTGTTTCGTGGAGTTTCAGGACTTTCCGAGAATATTTGTTTTCTGCACATAAAACAACATCATGGCAATTCTGCTGAAAACAGCGTCATTCCGGGTTAGTTCCATTCAAATCATACAAGTTAGAGTCCAAAACAAGGGCAAAAGTGTTTGGAAAAGTAGATACCACGGAGATGTATCAATCATCACATGGTGTCTCAAAACGATGAACTGTAGCAACGGTGCATACTCAAGGAGAACACTTTTACCTTGAAATTTAGTGAAGGGATCATCTTATAATGCTACTGCCGTACTAAGCAAAATAAGATGCATAAAAGATAAACATCACATGCAATCAAAATATGTGACATGATATGGTCATCATCATCTCGTGCTTTTGATCTCCATCTCGAAAGCATCGTCATGATATCCATCGTCACCGCCTCGATACCTTGATCTCCATCGTTGCATCATGGTTGTCTCGCCAACTATTCCTTCTACAACTATTGCTAACTCATATCGATAAAGTAAAGCAATTACATGGCGTTTGCATTTCATACAATAAAGAGACAACCATAAGGCTCCTGCCAGTTGCCGGTAACTTTTACAAAACATGATCATCTCATACAATAATGTATATCACATCATATCTTGACCATATCACATCACAATATGCCCTGCAAAAACAAGTTAGACTCCTCTACTTTGTTGTTGCAAGTTTTACATGGTTGCTACGGGCTTTTAGCAAGAACCATTCTGACCTACGAACAAAACCACAACGGTGTTTCGTCAAGTTTGTTGTTCTAACCTTCTTCAAGGACCGGCCGTCAGTCAAATTCGATTCAACTAAAGTAGGAGAAACAGACACCCGCCAGCCACCTTTGTGCAAAATTAGTAGCATGTCTGTCGGTGGAACCAGTCTCATGTACGTGGACATGTAAGGTTGGTCCGGGCCACTTCATCCCACAGTACCGCCGAATCAAAATAAGACGTTGGTGGTAAGCAGTATGACTATCACCGCCCACAACTCTTTGTGTTCTATTCGGGCATATCATTTACGCATAAACCTGGCTCTTGATGCCACTGTTGGGAAACGTACCATGGAAAACAAAAAAAATTCTACTCTCATGCAATGATCTATCCATGGAGATGCATAGCAACGAGTGGGAGAGTGTGTCTACGTACCCTCGTAGACTTTAAGCGGAATCGTTTCACAACGCGGTTGATGTACTCAAACTTTCTTCGCGCTTCACCGATCGAGTACCGTACGTACGACACCTCCGAGTTCTGCACACATTTAGCTCGGTGACGTCCCTCGCCTTCTTGATCTAGCAAGGTGTCAAGGTAGTAGATGAGTTCCGTCAGCACGATGGCATGGTGACGGTGATGGTGAAGTGATTCACGCAGGGCTTCGCCTAAGCACCGCAAGAATATGGCCATGGGTGTAAACTATGGAGGGGGGCGCCGCACACGGCTAACAATTGATGTTGTGTGTTATAGGCCCCCCCTTCCCCACATATATATAGGTGGGCAGGGAGGATAGGCAGCCAGGGGGCGCCCCAAGTAGGATCCGAATCCTCCTTGGGGTTTCCCCAAGTGGCGCCCCCTTTCCTTTTTTACCAGAGAAGAAAGGGAAGGGGGAAGAGAGAAAGGAAGGGGGGCCGAACCCCCCTTTTTCCTTCTCCAATTCGGCCACATGCCATGGCGGGAGGGGGGGGGGTCGCCACCCCTTGTGGGCTGATGTACTCCCCTCTTATGGCCCATATATTCTCCCCAGGGGTTCCGGTAACCCCCCCCCCCCACGGTACTCCGATAAATACCCGATACACTCCGGAACACTTCCAGTGTCCGAATACTATTATCCTATATATCATTCTTTACCTTCATATTACACTATATCGTCCACGAACGTTAAGCGTGCGGACCCTACGGGTTCGAGAACAATGTAGACATGACCGAGAAACCTCTCCAGTCAATAACCAATACGGAACCTGGATGCCCATATTGGCTCCTACATATTCTACGAAGATCTTTATCGGCCGGACCGTTATGACAACATACGTAATTCCCTTTGTCCATCGGTATGTTACTTGCCCGAGATTCGTTCGTCGGTATCTCTATACCTATTTCAGTCTTGTTACCGGTAAGTCTCTTTACCTGTTCCGTAATACATCACCTCGTGACTAACTCCTTAGTTGTTTGCTTGCAAGCTTATGATGTGTATTACCGAGAGGGCCCAAAGATACCTCTCCGATACTCGGAGTGACAAATCCTAATCTCGATCTATGCCAACTCAACAAACACCTTTGGAGATACCTGTAGAGCATCTTTATAATCACCCAGTTACGTTGTGATGTTTGATAGCACATAAGTCTTTCCCCCGTTATCCGGGAGTTGCATAATCTCATAGTCGAAGGAATAAGTATTTGACATGAAGAAAGCAATAGCAATAAAACTGAACGATCATTATGCTAAGCTAACGGATGGGTCTTGTCCATCACATCATTCTCCTAATGATGTGATCTCGTTATCAAATGACAACTCATGTCCATGGTTAGGAAACCTTAACCATCTTTGATCAATGAGCTAGTCTAGTAGAGCTCACTAGGGACACGGTGTTTGTTTATGTATTCACACATGTATTTAAGTTTCCCATCAATACAATTCTAGCATGAATAATAAAACTTTATCATGAATAAGGAAATATAAAATAAAAACTTTATTATTGCCTATAGGGCATATTTCCTTCACTCCCTTGTATGGCGAACTGAGTTCACTGGATCGAGCCTTTCTTCTCCATGTGTCAATTTATTTCGCGAGTGCCATATGGACCATATGACCGATACTATAACAGCCCGGTCTCTGGAGGTGAATGAAGGAAATATGCCCTAGAGGCAATAAAAAAGTTATTATTTATTTCCTTATATCATGATAAATGTTTATTATTCATGCTAGAATTGTATTAACCGGAAACATAATACATGTGTGAATACATAGACAAACAGAGTGTCACTAGTATGCCTCTACTTGACTAGCTCGTTAATCAAAGATGGTTATGTTTCCTAAACCATTGACAAAAGAGTTGTTATTTGATTAACGAGATTACATCATTAGTTGAATGATCTGATTGACATGACCCATTCCATTAGCATAGCACCCGATCGTTTAGTATGTTGCTATTGCTTTCTTCATGACTTATACATGTTCCTATGACTATGAGATTATGCAACTCCCGTTTGCCGGAGGAACACTTTGGGTGCTACCAAACGTCACAACGTAACTAGGTGATTATAAAGGAGCATTACAGGTGTCTCCAAAGGTAGATGTTGGGTTGGCGTATTTCGAGATTAGGATTTGTCACTCCGATTGTCGGAGAGGTATCTCGGGGCCCTCTCGGTAATGCACATCACATAAGCCTTGCAAGTATTGCAACTAATGAGTTAGTTGCAGGATGATGTATTACGGAACGAGTAAAGAGACTTGCCAGTAACGAGATTGAACTAGGTATTGGATACCGACGATCGAATCTCGGGCAAGTAACATACCGATGACAAAGGGAACAACGTATGTTGTTATGCGGTCTGACCGATAAAGATCTTCGGAGAATATGTAGGAGCCAATATGGGCATCCAGGTCCCGCTATTGGTTATTGACCAGAGATTTGTCTCAGTCATGTCTACATTGTTCTCGAACCGTAGGGTCCGCACGCTTAACGTTACGATGACAGTTATTATGAGTTTATGCATTTTGATGTACCGAAGTTAGTTCGGAGTCCCGGATGTGATCACGGACATGACGAGGAGTCTCGAAATGGTCGAGACATAAAGATTGATATATTGGAAGCCTATATTTGGATATCGGAAGTGTTCCGGGTGAAATCGGGATTTTACCGGAGTACCGGGAGGTTACCGGAACCCCCCGGAAACCAGATGGGCCTTAAAGGGCTTTAGTGGAAAGGAGAAAGGGGCAGCCCAAGGTGGCCGCGCACCTCCCCCCTCCCCTAGTCCTATTAGGACTAGGAGAGGTGGCCGGCCCCCCTCCCTCTCTTTCCCCCTTGGGAGTCCTAGTCCAACTAGGATTTGGGGGGGAGTCCTACTCCCGGTAGGAGTAGGACTCCTCCTGCGCCCTCCTCCTGGCCGGCCGCCCCCTCCCCCTTGGCTCCTTTATATACGGGGGCAGGGGGGCACCTCTAGACACACAAGTTGATCCACGTGATCGTTCCTTAGCCGTGTGCGGTGCCCCCTGCCACCATATTCCACCTCGATCATATCGTTGTAGTGCTTAGGCGAAACCTTGCGTCGGTAGAACATCAAGATCGTCACCACGCCATCGTGCTGATGGAACTCCTCCCCAAAGCTTTGCTGGATCGGAGCCCGGGGATCGTCATCGAGCTGTACGTGTGCTAAGAACTCGGAGGTGCCAGAGTAACGGTGCTTGGATCGGTCGGATCAGGAAGACGTACGACTACTTCCTCTACGTTGCGTCAACGCTTCCGCAGTCGGTCTGCGTGGGTACGTAGACAACACTCTCCCCTCTCGTTGCTATGCATCACCATGATCTTGCGTGTGCGTAGGGAAATTTTTGAAATTACTACGTTACCCAATAGTGGCATCCGAGCCTAGGTTTTATATGTTGATGTTATATGCATGAGTAGAACACAAGTGAGTTGTGGGCGATATAAGTCATACTGCCTACCAGCATGTCATACTTTGGTTCGGCGGTATTGTTGGACGAGACGACCCAGACCAACCTTACGCGTACGCTTACGCGAGACGGGTTCCCCCGACGTGCTTTGCACATAGGTGGCTTGCGGGCGACTGTCTCTCCAACTTTAGTTGAACCAAGTATGGCTACACCCGGTCCTTGCGAAGGTTAAAACGGAGTCTATTTGACAAACTATCGTTGTGGTTTTGATGCGTAGGTGAGATTGGTTCTTGCTTAAGCCCGTAGCAGCCACGTAAAACTTGCAACAACAAAGTAGAGGACGTCTAACTTGTTTTTGCAGGGCATGTTGTGATGTGATATGGTCAAGGCATGATGATGAATTTTATTGTGTGAAATGATCATGTTTTGTAACCGAGTTATCGGCAACTGGCAGGAGCCATATGGTTGTCGCTTTATTGTATGCAATGCAATCGCGATGTAATGCTTTACTTTATCACTAAGCGGTAGCGATAGTCGTGGAAGCATAAGATTGGCGAGACGACAACGATGCTACGATGGAGATCAAGGTGTCGCACCGGTGACGATGGTGATCATGACGGTGCTTCGGAGATGGAGATCACAGGCACAAGATGATGATGGCCATATCATATCACTTATATTGATTGCATGTGATGTTAATCCTTTTATGCATCTTATCTTGCTTTGATTGACGGTAGCATTATATGATGATCCCTCACTAAATTATCAAGAAGTGTTCTCCCTGAGTATGCACCGTTGCCAAAGTTCGTCGTGCCCAGACACCACGTGATGATCGGGTGTGATAAGCTCTACGTCCATCTACAACGGGTGCAAGCCAGTTTTGCACACGCAGAATACTCAGGTTAAAACTTGACGAGCCTAGCATATGCAGATATGGCCTCGGAACACGGAGACCGAAAGGTCGAGCGTGAATCATATAGTAGATATGATCAACATAACGATGTTCACCTTTGAAAACTACTCCATCTCACATGATGATCGGTTATGGTTTAGTTGATTTGGATCACGTAATCACTTAGAGGATTAGAGGGATGTCTATCTAAGTGGGAGTTCTTAAATAATTTGATTAATTGAGCTTAAACTTATCATGAACTTAGTACCTGATAGTATCTTGCTTGTTTATGTTGATTGTAGATAGATGGCTCGTGCTGTTGTTCCGTTGAATTTTAATGCGTTCCTTGAGAAAGCAAAGTTGAAAGATGATGGTAGCAATTACACGGACTGGGTCCGTAACTTGAGGATTATCCTCATTGCTGCTCAGAAGAATTACGTCCTGGAAGCACCGCTGGGTGCCAGGCCTGCTGCTGGAGCAACACCAGATGTTATGAACGTCTGGCAGAGCAAAGCTGATGACTACTCGATAGTTCAGTGTGCCGTGCTTTACGGCTTAGAATCGGGACTTCAACGACGTTTTGAACGTCATGGAGCATATGAGATGTTCCAGGAGTTGAAGTTAATATTTCAAGCAAATGCCCGGATTGAGAGATATGAAGTCTCCAATAAGTTCTATAGCTGCAAGATGGAGGAGAACAGTTCTGTCAGTGAGCATATACTCAAGATGTCTGGGTATAATAATCACTTGATTCAATTGGGAGTTAATCTTCCAGATGATTGCGTCATTGACAGAATTCTCCAATCACTGCCACCAAGCTACAAGAGCTTCATGATGAACTATAATATGCAAGGGATGAACAAGACTATTCCCGAGCTCTTCGCAATGCTGAAAGCTGCGGAGGTAGAAATCAAGAAGGAGCATCAAGTGTTGATGGTCAACAAGACCACTAGTTTCAAGAAAAAGGGCAAAGGGAAGAAGAAGGGGAACTTCAAGAAGAACGGCAAGCAAGTTGCTGCTCAGGAGAAGAAACCCAAGTCTGGACCTAAGCCTGAAACTGAGTACTTCTACTGCAAGCAGACTGGTCACTGGAAGCGGAACTGCCCCAAGTATTTGGCGGATAAGAAGGATGGCAAGGTGAACAAAGGTATATGTGATATACATGTTATTGATGTGTACCTTACTAGAGCTCGCAGTAGCACCTGGGTATTTGATACTGGTTCTGTTGCTAATATTTGCAACTCGAAACAGGGACTACGGAATAGCGGACACTAGCAAAGGACGAGGTGACGATGCACGTGGGAAACGGTTCCAAAGTCGATGTGATCGCGGTCGGCACGCTACCTCTACATCTACCTTCGGGATTAATATTAGACCTAAATAATTGTTATTTGGTGCCAGCGTTGAGCATGAACATTATATCTGGATCTTGTTTAATGCAAGACGGTTATTCATTTAAATTAGAGAATAATGGTTGTTCTATTTATATGAGTAATATCTTTTATGGTCATGCACCTTTGAAGAGTGGTCTATTTTTGACGAATCTCGATAGTAGTGATACACATATTCATAATGTTGAAGCCAAAAGATGCAGAGTTGATAATGAAAGTGCAACTTATTTGTGGCACTGTCGTTTAGGTCATATCGGTGTAAAGCGCATGAAGAAACTCCATACTGATGGACTTTTGGAACCACTTGATTATGAATCACTTGGTACTTGTGAACCGTGCCTCTTGGGCAAGATGACTAAAACACCGTTCTCCGGTACTATGGAGAGAGCAACAGATTTGTTGGAAATCATACATACCGATGTATGTGGTCCGATGAATATTGAGGCTCGTGGCGGATATCGTTATTTTCTCACCTTCACAGATGACTTAAGCAGATATGGGTATATCTACTTAATGAAAAATAAGTCTGAAACATTTGAAAAGTTCAAAGAATTTCAGAGTGAAGTTGAAAATCATCGTAACAAGAAAATAAAATTTCTACGATCTGATCATGGAGGAGAATATTTGAGTTACGAGTTTGGTGTACATATGAAACAATGCGGAATAGTTTCGCAACTCACGCCACCCAGAACACCACAGCGTAATGGTGTCCCCGAACGTCGTAATCGTACTTTACTAGATATGGTGTGATCTATGATGTCTCTTATTGATTTACCGCTATCATTTTGGGGTTATGCTTTAGAGACGGCCGCATTCACGTTAAATAGGGCACCATCAAAATCCGTTGAGACGACGCCTTATGAACTATGGTTTGGCAAGAAACCAAAGTTGTCGTTTCTTAAAGTTTGGGGCTGCGATGCTTATGTGAAAAAGCTTCAACCTGATAAGCTCGAACCCAAATCAGAGAAATGTGTCTTCATAGGATACCCAAAGGAGACTGTTGGGTACACCTTCTATCACAGATCCGAAGGCAAGACATTCGTTGCTAAGAATGGATCCTTTCTAGAGAAGGAGTTTCTCTTGAAAGAAGTGAGTGGGAGGAAAGTAGAACTTGACGAGGTAATTGTACCTGCTCCCTTGTTGGAAAGTAGTACATCACAGAAAACTGTTTCTGCGACACCTACACCAATAAGTGAGGAAGTTAATGATCATGATCATGAAACTTCAGAACAAGATGTTACTGAACCTCGTAGATCAACCAGAGTGAGATCCGCGCTAGTGTGGTACGGTAATCCAGTTCTGGAAGTCATGCTACTAGATCATGATGAACCTACGAACTATGAAGAAGCGATGGTGAGCCCAGATTCCGCAAAGTGGCTTGAAGCCATGAAATCTGAGATGGGATCCATGTATGAGAACAAAGTATGGACTTTGGTTGACTTGCCCGATGATCGGCAAGCAATCGAGAATAAATGGATCTTCAAGAAGAAGACTGATGCGGACGGTAATATTACTGTCTACAAAGCTCGACTTGTCGCGAAAGGTTTTCGACAAGTTCAACGGGTTGACTACGATGAGACCTTCTCACCCGTAACGATGCTTAAGTCTGTCCGAATCATGTTAGCAATTGCCGCATTTTATGATTATGAAATTTGGCAGATGGATGTTAAAACTGCATTCCTGAATGGATTTCTGGAAGAAGAGTTGTATATGATGCAACCGGAAGGTTTTGTCGATCCAAAGGGAGCTAACAAAGTGTGCAAGCTCCAGCGATCCATTTATGGACTGGTGCAAGCTTCTCGGAGTTGGAATAAACGCTTTGATAGTGTGATCAAAGCATTTGGTTTTATACAGACTTTCGGAGAAGCCTGTATTTACAAGAAAGTGAGTGGGAGCTCTGTAGCATTTCTGATATTATATGTGGATGACATATTACTGATTGGAAATGACATAGAATTTCTGGATAGCATAAAGGGATACTTGAATAAGAGTTTTTCAATGAAAGACCTCGGTGAAGCTGCTTACATATTAGGCATAAAGATCTATAGAGATAGATCAAGACGCTTAATTGGACTTTCACAAAGCACATACCTTGACAAGATTTTGAAGAAGTTCAAAATGGATCAAGCAAATAAAGGGTTCTTGCCTGTGTTACAAGGTGTGAAGTTGAGTCAGACTCAATGCCCGACCACTGCAGAAGATAGAGAGAAAATGAAAGATGTTCCCTATGCTTCAGCCATAGGCTCTATCATGTATGCAATGCTGTGTACCAGACCTGATGTGTGCCTTGCTATAAGTTTAGCAGGGAGGTACCAAAGTAATCCAGGAGTGGATCACTGGACAGCGGTCAAGAACATCCTGAAATACCTGAAAAGGACTAAGGATATGTTTCTCGTATATGGAGGTGACAAAGAGCTCACCGTAATTGGTTACGTTGATGCAAGCTTTGACACTGATCCGGACGATTCTAAATCGCAAACCGGATACGTGTTTACATTAAACGGTGGAGCTGTCAGCTGGTGCAGTTCTAAACAAAGCGTCGTAGCGGGATCTACATGTGAAGCGGAGTACATAGCTGCTTCGGAAGCAGCAAATGAAGGAGTCTGGATGAAGGAGTTCATATCCGATCTAGGTGTCATACCTAGTGCATCGGGTCCAATGAAAATCTTTTGTGACAATACTGGTGCAATTGCCTTGGCAAAGGAATCCAGATTTCACAAGAGGACCAAACACATCAAGAGACGCTTCAATTCCATCCGGGATCTAGTCCAGGTGGGAGACATAGAGATTTGCAACATACATACGGATCTGAATGTTGCAGACCCGTTGACTAAGCCTCTTCCACGAGCAAAACATGATCAGCACCAAAGCTCCATGGGTGTTAGAATCATTACTGTGTAATCTAGATTACTGACTCTAGTGCAAGTGGGAGACTGAAGGAAATATGCCCTAGAGGCAATAATAAAGTTATTATTTATTTCCTTATATCATGATAAATGTTTATTATTCATGCTAGAATTGTATTAACCGGAAACATAATACATGTGTGAATACATAGACAAACAGAGTGTCACTAGTATGCCTCTACTTGACTAGCTCGTTAATCAAAGATGGTTATGTTTCCTAACCATGAACAAAAGAGTTGTTATTTGATTAACGAGATCACATCATTAGTTGAATGATCTGATTGACATGACCCATTCCATTAGCATAGCACCCGATCGTTTAGTATGTTGCTATTGCTTTCTTCATGACTTATACATGTTCCTATGACTATGAGATTATGCAACTCCCGTTTGCCGGAGGAACACTTTGGGTGCTACCAAACGTCACAACGTAACTGGGTGATTATAAAGGAGCATTACAGGTGTCTCCAAAGGTAGATGTTGGGTTGGCGTATTTTGAGATTAGGATTTGTCACTCCGATTGTCGGAGAGGTATCTCTGGGCCCTCTCGGTAATGCACATCACATAAGCCTTGCAAGCATTGCAACTAATGAGTTAGTTGCGGGATGATGTATTACGGAACAAGTAAAGAGACTTGCCAGTAATGAGATTGAACTAGGTATTGGATACCGACGATCGAATCTCGGGCAAGTAACATACCGATGACAAAGGGAACAACGTATGTTGTTATGCGGTCTGACCGATAAAGATCTTCGGAGAATATGTAGGAGCCAATATGGGCATCCAGGTCCCGCTATTGGTTATTGACCGGAGATTTGTCTCAGTCATGTCTACATTGTTCTCGAACCGTAGGGTCCGCACGCTTAACGTTACGATGACAGTTATTATGAGTTTATGCATTTTGATGTACCGAAGTTAGTTCAGAGTCCCGGATGTGATCACGGACATGACGAGGAGTCTCGAAATGGTCGAGACATAAAGATTGATATATTGGAAGCCTATATTTGGATATCGGAAGTGTTCCGGGTGAAATCGGGATTTTACCGGAGTACCGGGAGGTTACCGGAACCCCCCGGAAACCAGATGGGCCTTAATGGGCTTTAGTTGAAAGGAGAAAGGGGCAGCCCAAGGTGGCCGCGCGCCTCCCCCCCTCCCCTAGTCCTATTAGGACTAGGAGAGGTGGCCGGCCCCCCTCCCTCTCTTTCCCCCTTGGGAGTCCTAGTCCAACTAGGATTTGGGGGGGAGTCCTACTCCCGGTAGGAGTAGGACTCCTCCTGCGCCCTCCTCCTGGCCGGCCGCCCCCTCCCCCTTGGCTCCTTTATATACGGGGGCAGGGGGGCACCTCTAGACACACAAGTTGATCCACGTGATCGTTCCTTAGCCGTGTGCGGTGCCCCCTGCCACCATATTCCACCTCGATCATATTGTTGTAGTGCTTAGGCGAAGCCCTGCGTCGGTAGAACATCAAGATCGTCACCACGCCGTCGTGCGGACGGAACTCCTCCCCGAAGCTTTGCTGGATCGGAGCCCGGGGATCGTCATCGAGCTGTACGTGTGCTAAGAACTCGGAGGTGCCGGAGTAACGGTGCTTGGATCGGTCGGATCAGGAAGACGTACGACTACTTCCTCTACGTTGCGTCAACGCTTCCGCAGTCGGTCTGCGTGGGTACGTAGACAACACTCTCCCCTCTCGTTGCTATGCATCACCATGATCTTGCGTGTGCGTAGGGAAATTTTTGAAATTACTACGTTACCCAATAGTGAATCGCTCATCACATACGATATCTTTGGCCCATGTTGAGGGATGGAGCCTCGGCATGTAGAAGTAAAATAGTTGTTGCGCATCGTCCCAAAATTGTTTTGCGTGGGAACACTTCAGCAATGCATGTTCCAGATCCTCCTCCTTGGCCAAGCAAATCTGGCACAATTTTTGCTTCCTTATATGACGGTGTACCAAGGTGCATTGATCATGAAGGATACCCCATATTACTCGCCAAAAGAAAACCCTAACTTTGGGTAAATACATTCAGTTTCCATAGAGCATTCCACATCCGTTGATTATCAATTGAGGAACCGGTAACCTGCCCTTCCTCTGGAGCTTGACGCTCGTTACGAGTCATTAGAGCTTGGTACGCCGACTTGACGGTGTAGTTCCTGAAACTTCATGTGCCCATGCTAGGAAATCATCACCTCCACCAGTACGCAAGGAAATGTTCAAAATCGTTTCCGCATCTGGGAGGATGAAAATATCATGAATTATCTCCCTTCGCCACGGCCAGTTGTCCACATCAATCAGATCGCTGACTAGGGAAACATTCGTGGCAGGAGGCCGGAATAGGGGAGCCAAAGTGTTGGTTGAGGGGATCCAACTATCATTCCAGATAGAGATGATGGATCCATCTCCCACCCGCTTGATGACACCGGTGGTCAATGCTTCCCGCCCAGCTACAATAGCCCTCCAAGTGGCTGAGGAGGATCTTGGAGTTGCAGCCTGCATAAAATCTGTGTCTAAGAAGTATTTGCCCTTGAACACTCTAGCACAGATGGTATTAGGATTAGTGATGAGAGGCGCCATCCTTGTTTACCCAGGAGTGCCAAGTTGAAAAGGTGGAGGTCCTGAAAAACCATGCTACCTATACACTTTGGTGTTGCAAGTTTCTTCCATGATATCCAATGCAGAGAACGTTTATCAATTGAACTGCTCCACCAAAAAATTTCCATGCAAGCTGTGAGACTCTTACATACCTTCTTGGTCAAGAGAAATACGCTCATGCTAAATGTTGGGATTTCCTGAATGACGGACTTTAACAAATTTTCTCTTCCAGCACAAGCAAAGAGTCTCTGTGACCACCCCCGCATCTTAGTCCTTGATCTTTCCCTTATGTGATCAAAAATACCACTAGTGATCTTATCCACTGCAGTTGGAAGACCAAGGTATGTACCGTTCACTAAATGCCTCAACATGAACATCCAGAACATTCTTGATAGCTTGCATGTAGCCATTCGGTGTATTCGGCTGAAGAATATTGCACTCTTCTCATGGTTCACACACTGGCCCAATGCATTACCATATACCTGCAGGATATTATTCAATCTAGCCGCGCTAGTGACATCGACCTTCATAAAGATGAGACTATCGTCTGCAAAGAGCAGATGATTGACCCATGGAGCTCGAAAATTAACTCCAATCCCTCTGTCTATCGTGACATAGTATTTAAGAAGTGAAGAGAACCCTTCCGCACACAAGAGGAACAAGAAAGGTGACATGGGGCATCCCTGTCGAAGACCTCGAGAGGGACTGAAATATGGTAATAGCTCCCCATTCACATGAACTGAAAACCAAACCGAAGTTACACACTTCATGATCAGTCTAACAAGATTAACGCCGAAACCAAACTTGAGTAAAAGGGCCTCCAAGTAACTCCATTCAACTCGATCATACGCTTTCATCATGTCAAGTTTTACAACGCAAGTGTAGTTCTTCCCCTTCTTTCTTCACCTCATAGCATGGATGCTTTCAAATGCAACCAGTATGTTGTCAGTGATCAGCCGTCCGGGGACGAAAGCGCTTTGTTCCTCACCGATTATGTTGTCCATGAACTCCCTAATTCTGTTTGTGATAGCCTTCGCTGCCAACTTGTACAAGACCGGGCGCAAGGAAATTGGACGGTATTGTGAGATAGACTGTGGATTCCGTATCTTTGGGATAAGTGTGATCGATGTATCATTCAGACCCACATGCAGCTCGCCACCATTTAAGAAACTCGGTACTGCATTGGTTACATCATCAGGAAGTACCTTCCAGTGTTTATGAAAGAAACTTGCAGTGAAACCGTCTACCCCTGGCGCCTTAGACGGCGACATTTGAAACAGGTCCTTATGCACCTCTTCCGGTTCAAAGGGTTTATCCAGAGCTGGATTCATCACCGTAGTAATGCGAACAGGCACATGTGATAACAGCTTGCTCGCATCCGTGGGTCCCTGCGAGGTGTATAATTGTTAGTAGAAAGTCATAATCTCCACGATGTCTTCCTCAGCGTTAGCACATAACGTGCCATCTGGCCTCCTCAGCCCCAGGAATTTATTAATTCTTTGTCATTGTTTCACTTGTGCTTGGAAGTATTCCGTGTTTCGATCACCGTCGCGCAGCCATAACACACGCGACCGTTGACGAAGGCAAATCTCCTCCTGTCGAAGAGCTTCACAGAGTTTTAACACCGTGCTTTTCTCCTCATCCGACGGTCCACGCCATACAGACTGCCTCTGTAGCTTGTCCAGCTTCTGTTGGAGCTTTCTGACTGTCCTGGCAAGACAACCAAATCCTTTCTCACCCCAGGGTTTGAGTCACTGTTGATTGGCACTCAATGAATCGACAATGCCTTGTAGATTTGGCGTACGTTGCTGTGCAAGCTAACATTCTGTCACCACATTTTCATAGTCCAAGTGCGTTTGCCACACATTTTCATAATGGAAGGGTCTTGCTCCCCTCTGCATTGTGTCACCTCACTGCTCCTGAAACTCCAAATGTACAAAACAGTGGTCCGACTCGGCTGCACTGATGTGACGAACATTTGTAAAACCTGAATTGTTGCCTAAACACCTCATTTGTGAAAGCCCGATCAATCCGTGCTTTAACATTTGCTCCTCCTGTCTGTTGGTTGTCCTAGGTAAAAGGGACGCCTGACCACCCCAGGACTAGGAGAGCACACTCTTCGATGACCTCACAGAACGCCCTCATCTGCCACTCAGGACGCGCTGAGCGACTAAAATGTTCTTTCCCATATAAGGTCTCGTTAAAATCCCCCATGCATACCCATGCATCATGAGGTATCGCGTTCAAGGTTCGGAGAAAGAGCCAACTGTGGTGGCGGCCTTTGAGCCTTGGCGCACCATAGAACCCCGTGAATCTCCACTCGAAAGAGCTTTGATCCCTCTTCCGCACCACAACATCAATGTGGCAAGTACTGTAGTTTTTTAGCTCAACTGAAACATCCTTTGACCAGAACAAACCAAAGCCTCCACTGAGAACAACACTATCGACCGCAAAACAACCATCAAAACCCAAATTAAGCTCTAAGTTTTCCACCCTTGCTGCCCTGATCTTCGTCTCCATAACAAAGAGTAGGGCGGGCCCTTCTTGCTTCACCACCTTGTGAAGCGCTCGAACTGCCTCGGGGTTCCCAAGCCCCTGACAATTCCAACTGATAATGCTCAATGGAACGGGCCACACTGCTCCGTAGCTATTGCCGAGTTGTCAGGTGTAGGTTTCTTCTTTTTTGGTTCCCTTTCTAGCTCTTTGTGCTCCCTTGCATCCTTGTCTCATCCCTCCCCCTTGTCACCCCCACATCCATCTTGATCTCGTGTTCTCCAGTGTTAAGAAGGAGGGGTGTCTCAACTCTGCGGTAGACCTGCTTTGGTGCCCTTTCCGTTTAGCATAAGGACGGTTTTTAATAGGAGAGTGCACCTTTGTAGCTTCTCCCACATTGCTTGAGTTCTTGGATTCTCTCCTACTACTTGGGCCTGAATACTGCTCTTTGCTCGTCCTATCACCCGAGGCAGGTTTCCCCCTCTCTGCTGGTGCCCTCAATGTAGGTCCGAAGGGGAGATCTCCATTCCTGTCCCTAGGACCTGGTGTAGGGCAATACAGATCGTTATGACCCAAGCGACCACAAGAGAAACAGAAGTGAGGCACTTGCTCATACTGAATATCACATATCTCTTCCTTCTTCCTCTTGGCCGAGTTAATCAAAATCCACCTCTGTAGAGGCTTGTTGACATCAATGGAGACCTTAGCTCTCATATAGCCCCCCACATGATCAAACTGAATAGATGTTGCATTCTTATCAATCTGCTGGGCTATCATCCTGCCCCAAGCATCATCTCTCAAATTATAGGGCAGATTTGGGACCCGAGCTCACAGATGGAGTCGGTCAAACGTAACCTCGTCAGGCCTCATGTGATCCTCAAAATCAGCAAGAATAGCTGCATGTTTGCTGACATGCCATGGCGAGCCCATCCAGATTCTATCTCGATCTCTCTAGATCTCAAACTCTGCCACAAAAGTGTTCTCTCCCATGGATCTGAACTGCAGACCCCTTGGATTCTCCTAAGCTAGGTGGAGGGCACTAGTAATGGTTTGGATGTGGAATAGGTGTCGACGAAGAACCTTGCCTGCCAGTAGCCACTTCTTCACCTTGCCCTCATCTGCGTCATCAATCACCAAAGGTGTAGCCTCTTCCTCGGTGATGCCAAGTTTCCCAAGCGCTTCTTCCAGTTTTTCCCTAGCCGACCGGGAAGAGTCGGGAGGCATCCCTCCACTTGCATGTTGGGACGATGCAGCCATCCCTTGTCGGAGATCAAGTGCGTCCCGATGATCGAATCAGGCGGCCGCCGTCAAGTCCACCACAAAACCCTAGTCGTCCGAGAGGTTTTAGATATCGAGAGGAAAAAAGCCCTACTAGCTAGGAGTTTCCCTTTTTTGAGACATTCTTCGAGCGGTACATGTACGAGGACAACATTGCACCGAACGAAAGAAGTCCGGTTATACCCAAACGCGGCCCGAGGGACAAATACCCCTCGAACTCGAATTTGGTAGTACACCTTTCACGCGAATTTAACGAAAACAACACAAATTTAAAATTGTTTTCAGATTTAAAATGTTGTTCCCAAATTTTAAAATGTTCACAAATTAACAAAATGTTCTTCAATTTCAAAAAAGTTTCCAAAGTTAAAACCGGAAAAAGAAAATCCAGAACAAAACCAAAAGAAAACACACACAAAGGAAGTAAAACCTGTTAGGAAGGTTCTAGAATGTTACCGATGAAACCTACCACCCCCACGCGGGGTAGGATGAAATTGCACCCGATGGAAGAAAATTCATTTTTCATTCGCAAATGTGGTGCACCCCCAAGCCAGGGCAGAGCCAGCGCCCGGGCTCAGCTGGCCATGCAACGAAGTATGCACGTATTGCTTAGAGGAAAACAGTGCACATATCGAGATAAACAATGGTGAAATCCTCCCCAGCGGCAAGCAAGCGCTATGGCTCCCACTAAGCGAGACGGTAGCACCTAAAAATAGCAAAGGAAAGCGGAGAAGCTGTGGTCGATCCCTGGTCTCCAAGGAGATCAAGGGCGCTGCTAGCCAATCCGCAAGTAGTAGGGGCCGCATCCTACTTGAGGCGATTCAAGTCCGCTTTCTTTGGGTTTTCTTTTTTGCATTTTGTTTCTTTGTGCTCTGCATTTTCTTTTGTATTCGGTTTTCTTTGTTATTTTGGTTACTATTCTATATTTTTTTTGTATACGACAACAACATTTTTCTAATACATATCTAAAATTGTTCAATCTAGATGAAATTGTTTGTAATACATGGTCAACATTTTTTCTATACATATTTAAAAAAAATTCAAATACAAAATAATTTTTTTGTGTGTGAAATACAAGATTAACATTTGAATTTATGGTAACATTTTTTGAAAATTTTAAGGATTTTTCAAAATTAATGATTAACAGTTGTCAAATAAAAATATTGCCGTTTTTTGAATACATGGTCAACATTTTTTCTATGCCCATTTGAAATTTTCCAAATGCTTGATTAACATTATCAAACACTTGTTCAACATTTTTTTAAATGCTTGAGTAATATTTTTATATACAGGATCAAATTGTTTCATCATTTTTCTAATACATGGTCAATATTTTTTCTATACACATTCAAATTTTCTAAATGCTTGATTAACATTTTTCAATTACTTGTTCAATATTTTTTAATGATTTATTAACATTTTTTATACATGATCAAATTTTTCCATCATTTTTTAAATACATGGTCAATAGTGTTTTCTACATCCATTTAATATTTCACAAATGCTTGGTTAACACTTTTTAAATACTTGTTAATTTTTATTCAATATGCTTGATTAAATTTTTTTATATACATGATAAAAAATTTCATCATTTTTTAATACATGACCAATAACGTTTCTACACATTCGACATTTTTCCTAATGATTATTTAACATTTTTCAAATATTTGTTCAACATTTTTCAAATGTGTTTTGTATAGTGTTTTTTGTAAAGTATTAATAAAAGTATAGAAATAAAGCAAAAAACATAACCAGAAAAAAAGAGGTTATGGCTTTCCGCATGCGTTGGCTGGCCCATCTCGCTCGCCCATTCAACGAGTCGAAACCTGGATTCGCTAAAGGCGAGATATAGGGGCGCCCCAAGCGGCATGGTTCACCGGGGCTGATTATATTTAACTTTATTCCATGATGGTCTAATTAACTTTTTTTTTAAAGTGATGATGGGCTAATAAACTAAACCTATCAAGCATCCAACCAGTTCTTTTTAGAACGAAAAAGGAAGCCAAATCAATAATATTTGAGTATAGGCTCATTAACTAGGCACAAACCGGGCGTTCTAGTGACGGCCCGTTAAATTAGACAGCTTCGTGAGGCTTTCGCTAGGGCAGCAGTCGCCGCGGCCGCCGCCGCAAGGGATGTTTTGGTCCCCTCGCCTCTGGCTGTCATCTTTGCGATGAGAGGTGTGTGTGTGGGGGGGGGGGGGGGGGGGGGGGGAGGTGGCTCGCATCAAGAGTTCTACGTTCTTCGTCATCGTCTAGTGATTATCATATTTTGTAAGAATAAATTTACTCTTGCTCTTTTGGCGATTCCATGAGGTTAGAGAGTTTTCCACCCTTGCAGATCCCGTTATTCGGATCTGATGAGTTTACGTTAGTGTATCAAAAAAATTGTTGGTTTGATTCTTTGTGGAGTTAAAATATTTAATCGACACCATGGTGAAGATATTGTGACCCGACAGCTTGCACTTATAGGAGATCATCCCGACCGAAGCACGTTCATCGATCAAGGCTTCCCATCTTTTTTGATGGACGACTCATGAAACTTTCAAAAACCATTATTGGCAATGTTCCTGTGGGTGAAAGAGTAACAACATTATTGCTTCAGTCGAATTTCAGCCTTTTTACCAAAGTCCTTGGAGTATTTCTTCTAGTAGAGACTAGTACGGCAAAGAATGCGTTTCCAAGAGATTTCATTGTAATTCTTAGTTGTAGGAGTTACTTTGTATTTTCTTGCAGCTTAGATCTAAATTGGTGTATCTGTAATTGTGGATGATCACGAAACCTCTTTTTATTTTAGGGATTTGTTCTAGATAATTGAATGTTAATTCTAAATTGAAATCATTAAATTTCGGAGATGAAAATGTTTCTGGTTAATAGAGGACCCTTTGTCAATGAAATCGAATCTTCATATATTATACGTTAATTCACTTTAAAATTAAATTTGTATGACTTTTCTGTTTGTATTTTTACTTTACTAGTACTCTATCCGATCCAAATTAATTGTCACAGTTTTAGTACAACATTATAAGGAGTACTATATATCACAGTTAGAAACCAGACCGGACCGGTGGTCCGCCCGAATAAACCATGAACCGGCGCCTTGTCCAGTTGTCTAAAGGGTACTAGTCTTTTAGTAGAAATCCAAAAAATATTCAGAAAAGAGTTGTAGTAACAAGGAATCAAACACCTGACCTTCAAGCAAGACATGCTAAAAGCCCAATAACTAACTAGGCTAATAACACTTTGTGATTCATTGATGGTTTACATATGATATTGTGCATGTGTATTCATTCGATGTGAAGTCAATATTTTGAACCTTAAATATATTTTTGTCGGAAATGAACCGATGAACTGGCAGTCCGACCAGTAAAAACCTGGACCGACATCCTCACCAGCTCGATTTTTTAAACTATGGTATATATTCGTGGTTTGGAATTTCGGTCCTATTTTATATGTCACATATTCGAACACCCAGTATTGATATTCAGATTCGACATTTAGGCTAAAACTCGCCCAGGCTTCATAAAAGTTCTGGCTCTGACTGCCTCAAGTGGATTCATGAATTTATGAAAAATATATTTATGAACTAAAAAATGTTTGTGATTTAGAAAAAAATGAAATTAAGAATTTTAAAATATTTTCATATTACCATTTTTTTATGAATTAAAAACTGATTTAGAATTAGAAAAATATTCATGAATTAAATGTGTATTGAAAAAATGTTGCCATGTATTTAAAATGTTAAACTGGTATTTAAAATGTTCTAATCAGGAGTTTGAAAAATGTTAAATGTGTATTAAAATTTATTAGGTATATAACAAATATGTGTATAGGAAACCATCGAAACCCGAGAGAATACATGAAAGCTGATGAAAACAAGAAAAAAAACAAAACCAAAGTAAAACGAAAAAAAAGTAATGAAGAAAACCCCAATTAGAACCGTGAAAAGAAATTAAAAACCAAACAAAATGAAAGAAAAAACCCAGTTAAAACGATGAGAAAATAAAAGGAAAAAACAGAAGAAAACTCCCAAAAAATCAATGGAAAAACCAACTCGATTTGCCTCAAGTAAGTGGCGTGGCTACTTCTTATCAAATGGTGAATGCGTCCGCAGTGGCTAGCTGTGTTGGCCAACTTCCACGAGACCATGGATCAATCCCTGCTTCTCCACCTTTTCCTTCTCGTTTTCATTTAAGTGTGTGCAAATGGGCCGGCCCGATTACTATAGACACTTCAGCAAGACTTCTTACCGTCTCCCTCAATGTGAGATATAGTCGCTGCGCCCCGTCCCTTCCCACCGTCTCCCTCAATGTGAGATATAGTCGCTGCGCCCCGTCCCTTCCCACCGTCTCCCTCAATGCGAGATATAGTCGCTGCACCCCGTCCCTTCCCATGGTATATTAGCTGGTGGGCTCTTCGTGCCGTGGGTGAGTGGTACATGTCCGAGGACCAATTTGCGGCATTTCGTGAAGACTTGTAAGCCACGGCAGAGGTTATTCCTGCCCACAATCAATATAAACCACATGGCTCCCTTACAAGGGAGTAGGAACGCTTCCATCTAACATGGTATACAGAGCCATCCTCTTCCCATCGATCTAGCCAGCAGCCTCCTTCCTCGATTACCCTCGCCATGTCGTCCTCATCCACCGTCTCCCTCAACCTTGGTGCTCTCTCATCTGAGAAGCTCACCAAAACCAACTTCATCATGTGGAAGGCACAGGTCATTCCGGGCTTGCGAGGAGCGTAGGTCACCAGCTGATACGTCTCCTCGTATCTATAATTTTTGATTGTTCCATTCTAATATTCTACAACTTTTACATACTTTTGGCAACTTTTTATACTATTTTTGGGACTAACATATTGATCCAGTGCCTAGTGCCAGTTCCTGTTTGTTGCATGTTTTTTGTTTCGCAGAAAATCCATATCAGACGGAGTCCAAACGGGATAAAAACTTACGAAGATTATTTTTGGAATATTTGTGAATTTTGCGAAGAGGAATCAACGCGAGACGATGCCCGAGGGGCCCACGAGGGTGGAGGGCGCGGCCCTGACCCTCGTGGCCACTTCATAAGGCGGTTGGTGCCCTTCTTTTGCCACAAGAAAGCTAATATCCGGATAGAAATCATGTTAAAATTTCAGCCCAATCGAAGTTACGGATCTTCGGGGAATTTAAGAAACGGTGAAAGGGCAGAAGAGGGCAGAAACAGAAGGAAACAGAGAGAGATGGATCCAATCTCGGAGGGGTTCTCGCCGAAGATCCGTAACTCCGATTGGGCTGCCCCTCCGCTGCCATGGAGGCCATGGACCAGAGGGGAAACCCTTCTCCCATCTAGGGGGAAGGTTAAGGAAGAAGGAGAAGAAGGGGGGATCTCTCCTCCTCTCTCTCGGTGGCGCCGGAACACCGCCGGGGCCATCCCCGCGACAATGATCTACACCAACAACTTCACCGCCGTCATCACCAACTCTTCCCCCCTCTATGCAGCGGTGTAACCCCTCTTTTACCTGCTGTAATCTCTACTTAAACATGGTGCTCAACGCTATATATTATTTCCCAATGATGTATGGCTATCATATGATGTTTGAGTAGATCCGTTTTGTCCTATGGGTTAATTGATGATCGTGATTGGTTTGAGTTGCATGTTTTATTATTGATGCTGTCCTATGGTGCTCTCGGTGTCGCGCAAGCGTGAGGGATCCCCACTTTAGGGTTTGCAATATGTTCATGATTTGCTTATGGTGGGTGGCGTGAGTGACAGAAGCACAGACCCGAGTAAGTAGGTTCTTTGTGTATGGGACTAAAGAGGACTTGATGCCTTATAATGCTATGGTTGGGTTTTACCTTAATGATCTTTAGTAGTTGCAGATGCTTGCTAGAGTTCCAATCATAAGTTCATATGATCCAAGAAGAGAAAGTATGTTAGCTTATGCCTCTCCCTCAAATAAAATTGTAATAATGATTATCGGTCTAGTTATCGATTGCCTAGGGACAAATAACTTTCTCGTGACAAAAAACTCTCTACCGAAACTAACTTAGTTGTGTCTTTATCTAAACAGCCCCTAGAATTTATTTACATGCTCTTTATTATCTTGCAAACCTATCCAACAACACCTACAAAATACTTCTAGTTTCATACTTGTTCTAGGTAAAGCGAACGTTAAGCGTGCGTAGAGTTGTATCGGTGGTCGATAGAACTCGAGGGAATATTTGTTCTATCTTTAGCTTCTCGTTGGGTTCGACACTCTTACTTATCGAAACAGGCTATAATTGATCCCCTATACTTGTGGGTTATCAAGACCTTTTTCCGGTGCTGTTGCCGGGGAGCAATAGCGTGGGGTGAATATTCTCATGTGTGCTTGTTTGCTTTATCACTAAGTAGTTTTTATTTCCTGTTCTAAGTTGTTCTCTATCTTTAGTTATGGATATGGAACACGAAATACCAAAAAAATTAGGTTTACTTGTTACACATGGAGATGGGGAACCTCCTAAAACCCTCGATGCTCATTATGTGAAAGATATTATGCACTACTTTAATAATCCTGAGAAAACCCATTCAATTATATAATGGGAGACACATTGGATCAACGTGAATACTTTAAGGATATGATCAGTAAAAACTATCACTTCTCCTTCACCAGGATTGAGGATATTTTCTCTTGGGCTGACTCGCCAGCCAATCTCTTCCTGAGTCGCCAAGAGACCTTGGCCCACATAATCTTTTGGGATTTCTTCAGTGACTAGGGAGGGACCCAATTCCAGAGGGTGGTTTTTGTCATATTGAGTCACCTAAAGACAATGGAAAGGCTGGTTATTCAAAAAAGGTAATGATTCATCAACAGTATATGAGTAAGCAACGTAAGAGTAAGTCGCCCTAAACAAATTGTGGATTAGTTAAAAGAGGAAGTTTTTGGAACTTTGGCGAGTTACAAATACATTGGTAAGCCGCCCAAGATGCAATGGGCGGATCAGCTAAAGTTCAGGATTGCTAAAATTTTGCTAAGTGTGGAGAAAACAAGATTCAGTATGGAACAACTATATTTATGGATCTGAAGGAAGTTCAGAAAACAAAAGTAGTTACTAAACCTAAATAGTGGTGACAGAAGTACTAATGGACTACCTATTGGTTCTAGGGAAGGTACAGTTTATTCAAAGATGCAAGATGGATGTCAAACCGACGGCCGCAGTATTTCTATGGTGTCTTTGGATTAAAAGCAAGTTCTACTCAAGATATGATGAACGGAGAAAATGGATGAACTCCGACGAATGCCATGAACTCAGGTAACCTAATGTAGATCTGACATGGGAAAAAGGGGATACCTGATTACGGCAGAAGAAAGGGGAGGAAAGCCATGAGGCTCCGATGAAGACAGGGCAGTGCTGTAGACTCAAGCAAGATGGTTGGGGCAGGTCGCCTGGCGTGGTGGAGCTCCAGCTGTGACGGGTCTCGTGAGGAAGAAGACGAAGCGGAGGAGACGAGGTGAAAAGTGAAAAGACGGAGGCCCGCGTATATTTATAAGGAAAAGCAACAGTGAAGGGCGGGTATGAGAATTGAGGAGACACAGTAACTTCTGGAACAAACAAACGCCTCAGTATAAGTAAAAGGGGTGCCTTGATTTTTGGGATAAATGGATTTACAAAGATTCGCTATGATGTCATTAAGGGTTTCCTGAAATCGCGGAGGTGACATCATCTTTTCTTATGGCGGATTAGACGTATAAGAGAAGACTCGTCAACTGAAAGAATTGAAGATTGACATGAACAAGTTCAAATCAATCTGGAGCCTAATGTTGGGGATATAACCCCACGGTGTAACCCGCCCTGAAAGGGCTGGGTCAGACCGTTGGCGACTCAACCAATTAGGCTTCAGATAGGCCCAAGTGATCGAGACGCGGGGCTGAAGAGGCGACTTACAAGATGGGCCGGATTGAGGCCCAAGGTCAGAAGACGGTGTGTGGCCCAGAGGTGTAAGCCACTCGATGGCGACTTGCCGTAAAAGGCAAGGCAACTTAGATTCAGGATCAGTCACGAAACATGACCCGACCCGGATTCTTGTAAGCTAGCGGTCTTGACCTATATATAAAGGCGAGTCCCTGGCACAGAATAGGACAG
Organism: Triticum aestivum; assembly: GCF_018294505.1. NCBI lineage: Eukaryota > Viridiplantae > Streptophyta > Magnoliopsida > Poales > Poaceae > Triticum > Triticum aestivum. The sequence continues at coordinate 7,868,833 of NC_057812.1, read as the reverse complement.
GTTACAATCAATTGATAGCTAGGTCAAGCGAATCCACTTCCTTTTAATCGATATACTCAAGCAATAAGCAACAAGAGCAAGAGTAGGCTTTTACCTCTTTCGCAAGGGGCCGAACCTGGGTAAACTCATGTCTCTCGTCCCGCTCAACCCCAACAAGCTAACTGCCGTTGCGATAGCCTCACGACTAAGTTCTCACACTAGGACATCTGCCGTGACAAAACCACGCCAGAGCTTATAAGATTTATAAAAAAGTAACAATAAAATAAAATACTGGTGAAAAACTTCCTGTGCTAAATTGTAGGATGTGCCTCCTGTTTCAGTTTTAGCTGTTCTTCCACAGTAGTATTTAACAGCTGCTCCTGTTTCAGATTTAGCTGTTCTTTCATAGTACTATTTAACAACTCATGCATTATGATGTGTCTAGGCTACAACAAGTGATTACTGGAGTTTGGCCATCAACCAATATCCAATTGGTATATTTCCTAAGGTATCAATCGGCATCCCCCTTCCAACAAAATAATAGCAGAGGCTGGAAGGTTTTGTACAACAAACTACTACTTATGCGACTCATCCAAAAGAGGCTGCTATGTGAAACAAGTGCAACTGTTATTATTCATATCTAATGCACTACTATTGAATCTGGTACTGTGATCGCTGAATTCAATGTAACTATGCAACACACGGCTCATGATACTACTGCACATTGCGATAAATTTTAGTTTTTGTAGACATGATACATGAAATTTTCTTGAAATGATGATGTACTATGTATGCTAATCCAGTACCTCCTATAGTTCATTTTATCAACTCGTTGACTACAACACATAATTACTAACCTACTGAACATGAGCAGTGTTAGCAAGGCTGCTTCCGGCATTGATAGTTGGGCTTAGTAGGCAAAAGAATGCAACTACACAAAGGCTTTAATGTCAAATATATAAATTGAAGTGCTAAGATAGATGCAAAAACTGCAAACTATTATGTTATTAATATCTAATACAAACCAGCTAGCAATGAAATAATATAATGGAGAAAAACTTCCTGTGCTAAATTGTAGGATGTGACTCCTGTTTCAGGTTTAGTTATTCTTTCGCAGTAGTATCTAACAACTCATGCACTATGATGTGTATAGGCTACAACAAGTGATTACTAGAGTTTGGCCAGCAACTAGTATCTAACTGGTAAATTCTCTAAGGTGTCAATTGGCATCCCTCTTCCAAGGAGAAGAAGCAAAGATATTGTTACTACCCCTGCATTCAAGAGGAACCTATCTCAGGGAACTGATGGAAGATCTAGATCCCCGAAACGTTATAATGCTTCACTCTAGATCTCACAAAAAGGTTGCAAACCATGTCGGATCTGCTACGGAGGCACCTGAAGCCGCTCCTATTAAGCTTTCTCTGCCACAACTATATGACCATGGATGTGCGCAACCCAAAGCCTTATCATATTGGAAGAACTACGCTTCCACAAATCATATGCCTGGTCCCACTTCGAGACCGGTACATTGTGTGCATTATTCCAAGCTACACAACCTTGCGACACATCATCATCAGACCAGTGGTTACTACAGTCACCCCAGCGCCACTCTCGGTCCATCCAAAATCCAGTCACACCAGAAATCTTGTGGGGGTCCTCATTCACAATGGAAGCTGCTGTCTTGCTATTGGGGTAAACCACCTCCATTGGCACTGGCGCTGGGACTCAGAGGTCACCCTGCATCAAATTCATTGTTCTGATGAGAGAGTATAGCTCATAGATCACATACCCATCTATTGCTGCATAATGGAGGTTAATCATGGGAACGACTTCCACTCCCAAAAAAGGTGATCATCATCAGTGAGAGTGCCGATCATGTTTGCATAGGAGCTGACAATATTTTAAATGCCATCAAAACCATTCCAACCCTTGCAATGACGCCACTGCTCAATCGTTTATTTGTCTTGTCAAGATCTTGCATATCAATGTGGTGACCCGGAGGAATTACGATGCTAGCCAGAGCAAACACGGTCCTGTCATGCCTGAAGTCAACCGTAGTGAACTTGACGCCCTTATTTTGAAGGAAATCAACCAACACTGGAACAGGATACAAATCACCTGTAGTAGTATAGTAACGAAGTCATATTAAAATTGTTGAAATAATGTCATCTGGGCAAGAAATTAAGTTGTCATATATAAATTGTGTTTCTTAAAAAAACCGTACCTGAAAGTTTTCACTTAATAATTTCATGCGTACAAAATACAGTGTACTTATCTTAGATCACGTAATCATATGCATATGGCCAGATTAAACATGTAATCCCTCCGTTCTGTTTTATTCTACATCTTGAAAAAGAATCAAGCAATTGGCATGTTATATTATGAAAGTACAAAATTATTATTTCAATTTTCAAAGATCAACATACTACATATAATTAGGAAATTGAATTTTATTTCTTTGTTATGACTATGAGCAAAATAACCAAGTTTGTAGTCATATTGGATCTTGATCCAATAACCTGTAATGTGTATTTGTGTTGATAGTGAGTGCATTAGTGATGATAAAAATAAATAAGAAATATCAAACAAAGACTCCTAGTCAAACATCAATATATCTTCAGACTTTGAAACCGTTTTACATGATCATACCAGTTCATGTAGTCTTTCATTTGAGAGGCTGATAACTTTGGACGTGAATAGTATGGTGGGCATGTTTTGCATCAGGTTCTCTTATATGTAACTTCTACGGGTTGTTTGCAGGAATAAACAGTGTAATTGAGGACAAATTTGTTAGATCAACACCATAGCACAAGTAGACAGAAAAATACATCTATTCATTAAAAAGAGGAATATATATTACACACTGAGTGTAGTTAATCTGTCAAAAAAAACATTCAGAGATGGATGATTAACTTAGATTTACCAACAACCAATTAGTTATGAAAATATTGTTTCCTTATCAAAAATCAACAAACATGTAAACATATAGGTATACACAGCTTTCTCTGTTCAAATATAACACATGCATACATGAGGATGACAAACCTAGATTTACAAAGGAATAAACATGCGATTTTGCAGTTATACATAATTGCAAAAGTGGATCGGAACACGAGCACGTTCTTGCGCATGGCCGACCATACGACTGCGACTGGTTGAGATTCCCCACCGTACTGCATCTCCCTGGTGTACTCGATGTCCAAGCCGACGAACTTCATCTTGAATTTATGCTCGTCGATCTCAAACCATTGCTCATACTTCTTGAGGATGCTCTCCACCATCGCAGGATCATTGGTGTAGACCGTATCAATCTTTGTGGTGTCATGGGGAACAATCTCGAACTCCTTCGCCATTCTTACATGGTCGTCCGCTCGAGATAATTCCCCATGACACCATAAAGATCATTGTGGTCTACACAAATGATCCTGCGACGGTGGCGAGCGTCCTCAAGAAGGATGAATTTCATCAGCTTGGACATCAAGTACACCAGGAGATGCAGTACACCGGGGAATCTCAACAGATCGCCGTCGTTCAGCTCGTCATGCGCAAGCACAAGCTTGTTTTCCACTTCTGCAGGTATGTACAACTGCAAAATCTCATATTTATTCCTTGGTAAATCTAGTTTAATCATCCTCATATACGCACAGAGAAGGCTGTGTACACCTACTACTATGCATGTTTACATGGATGATTGCATGTGTGTTGATCTTTGATAAAGGAAACAACAATTTCATAATTAATTGGTTGTTGATAAATCTAAGTTAATCATCCATCTCTGAATGTTTTTTTGACAAATTAACTACATTCATTGTGTATTCTATATTGCTCTATTTGTTGAAAAGATGTATTTTTGTGTCTACTTGTGGTGTTGATCTAACAAATTTATGCTCAATTATGAAGTTACATGTAAGCGAACCTGATGCAAAACAGTCCAAAGTTATCAGGCTTTCAAATGAAAGCCTATATGGACCGGTATCATTTTCTTTGGTCGTGTAAAAAAAGTTTTAAAGCCTGAAAATATATTGATGTTTGACAAGGAGCCTATGCTTAATGTTTCTTATTTATTAATGTCATCACTGATGCACTCACTACCAACACAATATACACATTATAGATCATTGGATCAAGATCCAATATGACTACAAACTTGGTTATTTTGCTCATCACAACAAAGAAATACAATTCAATATCCTAATTATGTGTAGTTTGTTGATCATTAAAAATTGAAATAGTAATTTCATATTTTCATAATATATCATGCCAATTATCTGATATTTTACAACATGTAGAACAAAACATAATGTGGTATTACATGTTTAATCCGGCCATATGCATATGATTATGTGATCTATGATAAGTAAACATTATTTTGTACACATCAAATTGTCAAATGCAAATTTTCATATAGTTGTTTTTGGTAAGAAACACAATTTATATATGAAAACTTAATTTTTGCTGAGATAAAATTACTTTAACAATTTTAACGTGACTTTGTTACTGTACTACTGCATACTGTTCTAGCGCTGGTTGATTTCCTTCAAAACAAGGGCATTAAGTTCACTACGGTTGACATCGGGCATGACAAGACGGTGTTTGCTCTGGCTAGCATCGTAATTCCTCTCGGTCACCACATTAATATGCAAGATCTGTATGTAGACAACTAAAATATTGAGAAATGGCATCATTGCAAGGGCTGGAATGGCTTTGATGGCATATGAAATTATTGATAGCTCGTACGCAAACATGAAGGGCACACTCACCGATGATGATCACCTTTTTGGAGTGGAAGCTGCTTCCCATGATTAACCTCTATTATGCAGCGATAGATGGGTATGTGAGCTATGAGCTATACTCTCGCATCAGAACAATAAATTTGAGGCAAGATCACGTCCTAGTCCAAGCCTGGCGCGAATGGAAGTGGTCTGCCCCAGTTGCAAGACAAAAACTTCCATTGAGGAGGACCCCACAAGATCCCTGGGGATTTTGGATGGACCGAGAGTAGCGCTATGGTGACTAAAGTAACAATTAGTTTGATGATGATGAGTCGTCAGGCTGTGTAGCTTGGAAGAATGCACACATTGTACTGGTCTCAAAGTGGGACCATGCATATGATTTGTGAAAGCGTAGTTTTGCTAACAGGAGTTGTAACCTTCTCGCTAGCTCCAGCTTCAAGAAAGGAAAATTTGGTGGAAATGATCTATTTCCTTGGATGGCGTCGGGATTAACAAAGGGGCTTCCACTTACTGGTGGCAGTGATGGGTAATTTTTTCTCAACTCCAGTTTGTAAGTTTTTGGAGCACCGCTTGAAGAGCTTCACAAAAAATAGGGACTTCTACTCCAGATTCTAGTTATTCTGTGAACCGGCATTATCATAAACCTACCCCATTTTGCTTGTGTTTTATAGAGCTGGAGTTGAATTTTAGGGAGCGGAGCAGTCCCAAACAGGCCCTAAGTGCCCACATTTTTTATTGCTTAAGAATTCACTAGATGCAACTAGCATGTTCTGAGGGAACCTCAAATAACCTTTTAATTAGCAGCACTAGGTACATAGTTTGCAAATTAGTTGGTCCTAGCTGCACATGATGCGGATCCAGCTCAGGGTCGCCACAGATATAGACAGAAGAACACGGTAGTAATTTTTTTGCAAACTTCCAAGTGTTGGCAAACCGGCGAATGGTCGGTTAACTGTGAGCTTATTTGTTCCGCCACTACAATTTATTTTGTCGTCCAATAATTCCTACGTGTGCTCACCCCTTACTACTCAAAACCAAGCTAGATCTGATGAAGACTAGAAGAGGAAATCTCACCAAACCCAGCGCCTAGAAATTAACCTGGCTTGCTTTTGCCTAGTATTCAGCTGGTCGCCGTGTCCGGCCGGCCGGATCGGATCAGATCACATCACATCACATCGACCGACCGGCCGCGAGACGCAAACGCAGGGCACCCGGCCTGCGTGCATGCGAGCGGTGACGGCAGGTGGCCAACGAGGAGAAGGGGACCCTGAAGAACCAGCCATGGCGCGGCTGAGGTCCAAGGGAGAGACGCCGCCGGCGACGGCGCAGGAGGAAGAGAGATATGGATCGAAGCCACCCAAGAGATAGACAGGGTTACGGCCGGGGAGACTTTTGCGCGTGAGGGCCAGACAGACAGGGAGAGACGCAGTCCTAATTGCACCCGAAACGTAGCGAATTGTGTGTGGGTGGCTGGGCTGGTTGGATTAATAAACGGAAATGTTAACGCCCACACGTGTGGGTGTTCACCACCCCGACCACACGCAGGCATCTCCGTTGGCAACTGTACGCACAAATCTTAGAACAAAAAGACCGGTTTTCGGTGCCACGTAGGACGAGTCTCGTGTGCGGTGTGGGAGTCGGTTCGCCCGCACGGTGGTTGCCATCCCGTGGTCAGCGGTTGCCACTCAGAGGCGTGCGGTGGAACTGCCATGCGCCCGCACGCCACGCTCAGACTGCGGTTGACGTCAAACACGTCGCACACCCCTCCACCCTCTCCCTCACGGTTCCATTTACTCACCCGCGACGCAATTACTGGCACAACCCACTCGCACTTCAAACCACTGGAGGAGAAGGCGAGGGGAGAAGGCGATGGCGAAGGCGGAACAATCGACGGTGTTCGCGGCCGTCGGTGGTGCCCGCCGGAGCGGAGCGGCCTCGCCGGAACGCGTGCGGGTTGAAGGTAATGATCGCTACATCTCTCGCAACTCCTTCCTGCATTTTCCCCCTTCCCCTCCCTGTTCGATTCCTAGATCGATTCGTAGAGATTCTGGCGATTCGGCGGTGCGTCGGCGTTCCCGCCGGCGCCGAAGATGTCTGCTAGCCGTTTTTTGGTGGCACCGGGCAGTTTCGTCGCCGCCGCCGCGGCGGCATCGTCGGTGCGGTTATGTCTGCTCGGAGGCACGCAATAGTCTTGCGTATGTATTTGGGAGGTGTCCCCCGTTTTATTTTGATGCGCATTTTGTTCAATTTTGTGTTTGCAGTCAATTCACGCGAGAATTTTGAGGGCGATTTTGAAGTCGAAATAGTTGCCATTGAAACCTAGATCTAGTTAGTTTGGCTTTGAAACTGTAGAATGAGGCGAACTTGGCAGAATGACTGAACGTGAACAAATGTGTGGCAACTAACTAGAGATAGTTGCCACAAACGTGTTTTCATTTGCGGCAACAAATTACTGAAAATGACTGTCATAGTTGCCACATTTAAGCGTTCACATAGGGGCAACTATTTTTATTGAACGACTATGAAAGTTGCCACACACACGCTCTTCCATGTGGCAAACTCATTTTTTGTTGAATTTATATGACAGTAGCCACGAACATGCTTTTTCATTGTGAGATCTAATTTTTTCTGAATTATTTGTGATAGTTACCACACTTTATAGTTGCCACAGTCGGTAGTCAATGCAGTTTCGGCATCCAGCTACACTGGACGGCAACTAATGTGCACATCAAGTGTGCGTGCTTGCCACTTGGATTTGTATAATCATGTGGCAAAAAGAATGTGAACACAATGTCTGTTGCCACACTGCAGATATGACAGTGTGGCAAATTGGCTGCATAATATGGCAACCACATTTGCGTACTGAACACACTGTGCCTGTTTTCAGGTTATCGATTCAGATGTGGTTTCATTGCTTTGTACTATATTGGGCTAACATGGCAACTTCAACATTTTGTTTTTCAAGTGAATTTACCATATGTACACTTTTTTCTAGTAGTGATAGCTAACCAACGTGATCACTTGCCACGTTTATGTCCTATTGCATTTACATTTCCACCTTAACAATTTGGTCTGTTCCTACATCAGCAGAATGGCTCGTGGCGATCATCAAAATGATGACGATGATTTCATGGATCCACCACAGCGTAACCGGGCAACTGGACGGAGAAAAGAGGGCGATGAGGTAACTGTCCACACACCCGCCCCCTCCTCCCGATTTATGTTATTGGTTGGCACCTAGATCTTTTTGCAGTCCTCTGTCATGAACTAAATTTTCATTACATTGCAAAACATGGCAACAGCTGAACACTTTTGTGTCTGATTTTCGCAGAAGAAGAAACGTATTCGTAACAGAGCCTCCCAGGAACGTCTGACTATGTTGATTGACAAATTCACCGGCGATCAAAAGGGAGCTGCTGCTGAGATGGGTATGCAGGCTCTGATGGATGTCCGGTGCACGAACCTTGTCAACCCTGTATGCGACTGGCTTGGTGAGATCTACGAGCCCGCCTCCAGGGAATTCGTGATTCCGGGGCAGGGAAGACTCCCGTTGAACGAGGAATCCATGTTCTGCACTCTGGGTGTGCCTCGTGGACATATCAAAGTCCTGTACGAGGTCAATAATGAGATCGAGGAAGAGCTGTTCGCCCATTTGTTTCCTGGATTGGAGTCCATGCCGAACACGTCTGTGCTGGCAGATTCGCTGCAGGCCATGACGACGCATGGAGATGTTTTCAAGATGAAGCTACTCATGTACCTCATCTCAGCTGTTTTCGCGCCGACCACTTCTCTTCGCCCAAGCAACAAATGTTTCCCCATCCTGGTGAATGATCCATCCTTACTACTGCCAGTGTTTTCGTTGTGTTTCTTCCGTTTCGATCTCTGATGCGGCAAACTTTTTTCCCTGAAATGTTGTGTGGTGCAAGCGAATCTGAAAAATGTGAAGAACATGAACTGGTGTAAGTTTATTGCCGACTTTCTCCACGATGCTTTCAAAAACAAGATGTACCAGAAGGGTTGTCGACTGCATTTAATGGTATTTATTTTTACCAGATCTCTCTGTGAGCTCTTTTGTTTATAACACACTTTTATTCATGCATGACAATCTGATCATAACAAGATGGCAAGTGCCATATTGACAATGTGGCAACCGCCATTATATTAGCATGGCAACTGCTATCACAGTATGATGGCAACTGCCAGCACACTATGATGGCAACTAGCACATACATATCATTAGTTCATCATACATTATCCTGCTCTTTTTTGAACTACAAAGCACCCATGATGGCAACTGATATTTCTTTCTTTGTAAAATTGTTTTAAATCAGCTCATGTATGTCGACTGTCTTGACCTGTCCACCGTGGACTTCACTGGGGTAGGAGGCCCGCCGCCTACGCACAAGTTTGCTGTTTCTGCGTGGACCATCAACGCTGTCAAGGCTGTGCTTGCCGCAGACAGGGCAACTGATGGCAAATATGGAAAACTACAGGTTAGTTTTTGTTTATCTCTTCACACGACATGCTTACAAATTTGACATGAGGCAACCGTCCGTGGTTTATACGGCATGCTTACAATTTCTTTTTGTTTTTCCTAGCTGATGGCCAAGCATGCTATAGACTACAGCGTGTTTGGGGGGCCTCAAAAATTTGGAAAGTGGATGGACGTGCACTCAGCTCCGTCTTGCCCCTCTGAGGTAATCAAAATATCTACATCCATAGTTTTGCCGTGGATTACTTGTTGATGTCGCGCAAGCGACTGCAGTACGGGGTGGTTGTTGATGCCTCTTGTTTTCGTGCACAGGCGAGGGCACCAGTTGAGCATCTAATTGGGCAGTTTGCATCCGGAATGACCGGCTTGCTCGGGAAGTTGGTTGAGGGGTGGACGTCCCTCAGTGCCTCTGACAGCGACGCGGTTGCGGGGCAGTTCACTTCATTTGTCCCAGAACGTACATATCGGCCAACCGGTTGCCGTGGCCGGTATGACTACAACAGTTCCCAAGAGCCCGGTGACACACAAGACGATGTAGATGGAGACGCTGGGCTCAGCAAGGATGACGACGATGACATGGATAATGTGCAAGAGGACACCGATGACAATGAACATGCTGAAGTTCGCACCGGCGGCAACAAGGGCAAGGATGCAACAGATGCCCCCCCACCGGAGAAAGTGAAAGGACATGCGGTTGTGAGAGGCGAGGGGGTGTTGCCATCAAGGAGGGGGAGGGCTCCAGAGGATGTTGGGCATGGTTCTCCTGGCAAGAGGTCTAGGACCGATCCGGTAGCTGCCAGGAGGAGGTTCGACTTTTCAATTTTAGATTTCTGCTGTGTCCATTTTCTTGGAACAATCTGATCCATTTCTTTTGCACTTGTTTTTTGTCAAGCGCGGCAATTAGTTTGTTGTCTGACAATTGCCACCTTCCTTTTTCCCTCCATCTGTTGCGTGCAGCGAGCCGACCGCTGGTGGATGAGCAGTTACGAAGAAACAGGCGCCAACCCCAACCCGTGTTTCTGCCCGCTTGAACAAAGGTGCCCCCATTGCTGGTGACATCCCTTCCACCAGGTCTTCTCCTCGTACGACGACGACCAACACCGGGGATCCTGTCGTGTTGCCAGACATGAGGAAGGCAGTCAGGAAGTAGGTTTTCTCCATGTGCTTTCATTCGACATAGTGTTTTTTTCTTGAATTTCCAATGCAACTGTTCAGCTTGTCACATGTTCTTCTGTTATCGTCCCCCACGAGGCAACTGCTGTTTTTTTCCAAATGATTTCTTCCTTCATTTTTTAAGTGTATGGCAACTCTTGTTATCTTTACATGGCAACTGGCATCTAGGCCAAATGGCAACTATTTCTGTACCTAATTGCAACTTCCATCTTTTTACCATTTGCTTTTGAGAGCTCATCCCACACCTAATTTTGAAATTGCATCCCTGACATATCAGACATTTCTATCATTCTTCAATTTTTGCCTAACCTGATAACTGCTGCTGCATGGCAACTGCTGACTATGGCACATGGCAACTCATGACCCCCTTGCATGGCAAATACCAGCTTTTCTACTTGTTTTTAGTTTTTAATGTTTTCTACCATTGCAAACATATTTTTTATCCATTTTTTCATACCTTTTTCACGTGCTTTTAGTTTTTCCTTTGCAGGGTGAAGAAGACTACTACGCGCGGGGCCAAGCTTATCAGTAGGGACCCCGTCGAACGCCTGCATTCAAAGTTGTCAACAGGTGGCAACTCAGATGTACATGACGCACCAGGCGATAATACTGCTGCTGCACCGTCAGTCGCTCCCACCAACTCTGATGCAAGTGGCCGACCATCTCTGCCGGCTGCAGATGTGCAGGCTAGAACAACAGGCATCTGTACATCCGGGAGTGACGAGTCTGTATCTGCCAGGACAGCTGAAATACTGCCAACTCTTCTGGCAATGAAGGATGCTGCTGTGAGCCATGCCACACCATCAACAAGTGTTGAAGTGGACGCTCCCGAGACGAACCTCAGCAAGGAAGATTCCCGCTCATCTGACACTGATTCCAAGCGCGTGTGTGGTGGCACTCCTGTGTCCACGACAGAAGCGGCTGAGGCGGCAGTTCACAAGGATATGCCATCCACAGGCGAGAGTCCTGGCACAACAACTCCAGCTCCTGTCAGTGCAGATACTGCTAAGGTGACTGTTTCGCGTGCTGGTCTTCCACCTAGGCGTCGTAGCCCTCGCAAGCAACCAACAGACATACCGAACGCACCGGCAGTAGCCAGGAGCAGGAGAGACGAGTCTGGTTTTGTTCCTGCGTCCACACTGTTCCCGCCGCCTGCCAAAAGCAATGTGACGGAGAAACCGGAAGACCGGAGCACAACTGAAGCAGGTGTGAAAGCGGGCACGAGCGACGCAGGTGAACACCCGGAGCAGACTGTGCCTTCACCCGCAGTGGAAATCCCCAGCATAAATCTGCGCACTTCCAGGCTCCCAGTCAATGTCGGTGTCCCCTACAGCCCAAACAAGAAGATTGTCATGACAGCTGCGGCTGATACCGCTGACAACACGCCCCGCCCTGCAAATAAGGCCGATCATTCTGTAGCGGCCGATTCAGATATGTTTGTTGATCTTTCACCCTTGGATTCTGCCCCGCAAGTCGTTCGTGGTCCGGCCAGTAGGAATGAGAGGCACCCAATGGCCTTTACCCCACCGAGCTTCAACCTTGGCATCAGTCAAGATGAACCGGTGGTGCAAGATCCTATGCCAGTTACCTTTGCTTTCCCAGGAGGCATGCTCGCAATGATGGCGCAGCCAATGGTCGAGGGCAGGAAGGCTGTCAAGTTTGCAGAGCCCATTGTGCAAGGTACACTTTTGTCATGTCCTTATGATTTTCTTGTATACATCTTTGTAGTTTGACTTTTGTCCCAATCATATTTTTTGGGGGGTTCTCACTTGTGACGGCAACTAACATGTGATGACATGGCAACTGGATTTGATGCACCATGTCACCTACATTTTTTTTCTTGCTGCCATGCTGCATTTCACATTTTGGGCAACCACGTGGCAACTGAAGTTGATTCAACACGGTAACTGTAGTTGCTGTCACATGGCAAATACAGTGCATTACACATGGCAACTGGATTTGCCACACCATGCCACCTGCATTCTTTGTTTCCACGCTGCATTTTTTTCATACGGCAATCACATGGCAAGTGGAGTTGACACAACATGGCAACTGTAATTGCTGTGACATGGCACCTACAGTCCAAATAGGTGGCAACTATAGTGCAACTACATGGCTATTGTAGTTGCTATGACATGGCCACTGTAGTTGGACCACCAATGGCAGCTGCCCCACTTTTTCTACCTACATCTCACATCATGCACCTTATCTTCTCACAATCGATCTGTTTTTGATTTTATAGGTATCCTAACCCACCTTTTTTTATCAATGCAGCCACCCCCGAGGAGATTTCACTGTCACTTGACGAAGCTTACCGCATGATCGAGGAGGCAGCATTGCAGAGGAGGTCCACACGAGGGCAAGGGCAATCAAGTTCCAACGCGCCTGCAGATACGGTATCTGATGATACCATTAGGAGTGTCACTCCTGGTTCTGTGAGGCCACAGAGGGTAGTTCACCCACCGCCCGCGGAAGACTATGAGCCTGAATTCAGGGCCACTAAGGAACAGACCCAGCTGTACAATATTCAAGCGTTTTGGAAATGCGAGGGCCAGCAGCAAGCACATGAAGGAGCTGAAAGCGTAAATGAACACACCCCATAATCTCTCATTTTTCTTTGCTCCTTTTTAGCATTCATCTTCTTCGTACTTTCTATACACGATTCGCTTACGTTTTAGTTCTTTCATATTTTTTTTACTTAGTAGGCATGATTCTTCCATGTTATGTCGTTTTCATACAGCTCATGTTTGGACAGAACCAAAGTCATTCAATGCGGAGCGACGTACGTCGACCTGGGCGATCTTGCCGAGTCCGTGAGGCCAAACGGTAAAATGTCCAAGAATGTAGTTGCATGCGGGATCGACTACATCAACAATCACATTGATTTGTGTGCCGACAAGATAATCATGCATTACAGTGTGACCTGCAAAATATGGGATGGTGACTTCCACCACAAAATCCTGAGGAAGAATTTTGCCCAACATGGTGAATTCAAGCTCACACTGAAGAAATACGTGAGTACTCCTTCCCTGTCTGCAGTGTTTTTTCACATGGTGTGGTTTTTTGCCATCATCTGCACTTGTGTTTATGTGGCAGATGTTTTCATGTGGCAACAGCTGCCGTGCACACTGACTTCTTGATTTTTGCATCCCGTGCAAACTATGTGGCAACTTGATAGTAAAATACACGGCACATTTTGTTCATACATGGACGGCAACTTTCTTTCAACTACCCCCACCCATAACCAAACATTCTACGCGATTCTAATTTCTTTGTCCCTCTGTTGTTCTTTATGTGAACTCTGCTTCTCATTTCTTCACTTTTAAATGCAGGTCATGTTCCCCATGTTCCAGGAGCTTGCACCACATGACCCACGCGACAAGTGTGGTCACCACTATGCGATCTGTCTTGACCTGAAGAACCAACGTTTTGAGGTGCTTGATTCAATCCGTTCGGAAGCTGATGCAGACCTTACTATGCATGTCGAATTCTTCATTAACAACCTCAAAGAGACATGGAACCGTCACTATGAACATTCAAAGGTCCAGATCAGGCATTTCCCGACTGAGTATGTGGCGACTGCGAAGCAAGGGAACACGTAATTTCTTTACCCCCTCCTTCATGTGCCGTTTACATCAGTCCATCCCCTCTTTTTGTTGTCACATCTGAATTGAAGTCTATCCTTGTTACGTCTGTCCTTTTTGCATGTTCACCTGACTTTTTTCCTCGTGCAGGACGGACTGTGGCTTTCACGCAGTGGAATACCTTGCAAAGTGGGAAGGCAGAATTGTCCCCGCTATCACAGCTGCAACGGTCGTTGAGCTCCGGAAAATCTACACATGGAACTGGTTGACGAATGAAGATTTCAATAAGCGGTCCGGAGCACGCGAGTTCGTGGAGGAAGCTGTCAAGAAAGTCATCAAGAAGTACAAGTGATCACGTGGTGTTACACACCGGACGCATACCTTACATTCTGTTGCCGAGGAATGTAAGGTACTATCTATTTGTTCTCGTCGAAAACTATGTTTGTGTGCTATGTTATGACTGCAACCCCGCGTAGCCTACTATGTAGTGATGGTGTGTGAGCGACATTTGAATAGTTTCTGTAATATATGTGTGGATGTGAACCTATTTTAGGCGTTGTTATTACAATGGTTTCGTCGTTTCTAGCAACGGTTTGATGCTTCGAACGCGTCTATGATGTTTTAAAAACAATGGCAAATGTAGTTCACCAGCCATGGGTAGTGGAAGTCATCGTTGTTTTACATTTTTGGCTGTTTTGCTTCTTCATTTTCATCGCTAACTGCACCGGCTAGCATGGGTAGGTTGATCATGTAGCCACAACTATTTGCTGAGGTTTTTGCATGTTACACTGTTTTCCAACTTATTTTCCCATACATTTGCACACAACACACTATGTAAACCGCGCCGTACTGTCATGGAAATATATCCCATGCAGAGTCATTACAAAAACCATGGCATATTTTCATTACAGCAAACATGGCAGATCCAGCATAATTAACATGGCAGATCCAGTACAACTAACATGGCAGATCCAGTACAACTAACATGGCATACTTTAGTATAACATAGCATGACATATTTAGTATAAAATAGCATGGCAGATTAACTGCACATAACATGGCAGATTAAGTACCCATAACATGGCAACTGCATTTATCCATTCAATGAAATTTTCCATGCACTTCTGATGCCCCTCGAGAGTCATTCTCCCACTTGTTTTAAAAAAGAATTCTCATCATCTAGGGTACAAAACAAAATGTACACAAGGACCATGCCACATCGCCACAATTTTTGCTCATGGATTGCCCGCCCCTTTCTTCGTTTTCTTGTGTTTTGCTTGGATCTCCAATCCCGACTTGTACCTTATCTCTCTTGGACGACCCTTTGTGATGGAACGGGGTGGGTTCCTGACCTGGGTCTGTGTGCTTGCTGTTCCAGATCCTATCTCCGAGTTTTCAGACGATGGCCCCGTGGATGAAGGCACGCTTGATGTGCGGGGGAACCGGTGTAATGCTTCCTCGGCTTTCCTCTTCTTGATCTCATCAAGCTCTCTTTTCAGTGCCTTCCTGTGTTTTTCTGCGACTCTCGCTGTGTCATCACTCTTGCACGCTTCATCAATCAGCTCCGCATAGTTCTTTGTCAGCACAACGTGCCTCACGGCTTCCATGGTTGACTCTGGTCTCTCGTCATGCACATCAAGAACTGCGTGTGTTGTCTGCGGCGCCAATGCGTCGTCAGCGTCCCAAGTCCATCGCCGCCTTATGAAATGACGGGGCATCCGTGTCACAGCGTTCACGTCCATTACTTTTAGTATGTGACAGCACACAATGCTGTCCCGTTCGAACTTGCAGCATTGGCAGTAGAACTCGCCTTCGCCTATCGAGGCTGTGACGAAGTAGTTCCTTCCTTTGTCCGGGTCTTTAGGTTCTGAATCTGACATGCCCAAAATAGAACACACCTTGAACGTACATTCGTCCACCTGGAAAGCCGTGAACATGCTGGCACGCTTTATTTCTTCCTGGAATCTGCAAATTTTGTGTGTTTTCTGTTAAACTATCACGCACTCTTTTTCTTGCACCCCCTTATGTTGTCATGGAAATAGAAACACATTTTGTTTGAACATGGCAAACATAATTCATTGAACAAGGCAACTATAGTATGTTGACATGGCAAATGCAGTACACTATACATGGCAAATGCAGTACACTATACATGGCAAATGCAGTACAATAGACATGGCAATTGTACTACATTTTCAACGTGACATCATCATTTCTCCACAACAGCATTCCCCAATGGAAGCACACTGCATAAAATATGGTAATTTCCCTTTTATTTAAACATGTCATCTACAGTTGAGTAAACATGGCAACTGCATTTCTACAAACATGGCAGATGCATCTTATCAAACATGGCAACTGCACTTTTTACTAAACATGGCAACTATAGTTGAGTGAACGTGGCAACTGCATTTTTTGCAAACATGGCAGCTGCATTTTCAGTAAACATGGCAATTGCATTTTCAGTAGATATGGCAACAATATAACATTTTTCAGTTGATATTGGCATTTGCATACCAACATGCCAACTGGAAGTACAGTCCATTTAACATGGCAACTGCATTTCATTGAACATGGAAACTGCATCCGGGTAAGCATGGCAAACAGAATTTCCATTGAACACGACAACTGCAGCTGAGTAAGCATGGCAAACAGTACTTTATTAAACATGGCAACCGCAAAATCATGGCAACTGCATTGCACTCTGTAAGGCACATGCTGACTTGGTGCTTTTTTCTGCAAATAAGACTGTAACGCAACTGACTTACTTGTTAAAGATCTTGTTGGTGTATATCTTGCTCATTTGCCTCTCCATCGGCAAGTACGTTAGCAATTTTAGCTCAGATCCCAGAATTTTTTGTTGCAAAGATGTGTACTGCTTGGCAAACTGAAGCAATGAGTTGCCAGGGCTGACGTACCGCTTCAGAACCGCATTGAACCCCTCGCTTCGCTGCGTAGTCTGCAAAAAGGGAAAGAAGCACTGCATGAAGTAGGCCGGCACCCAGTACATTCGCTTCTCCCACAGGCTTACAATAGTCTCGTTGTCTTGGACTTTATGTGTTTCAGTCATGGCCATCCAGCTCCTTTCAAACTCCTCCACCGTCAAGCTGTGGTCCACGCACAGCTCGAATTCCTTGTGCAGATCTGGACGTTCAGCAAAGAACGGTCCTAGCGTCTCCTCAGCCTTCCTTATAATGTGCCACCTGCAGTGCCTGTGCACTGCCAACGGAAAGACCTGCTCTATGCCTGCACGCATGCTGAAATCCTGGTCCGTTATTATGTTCATCGGAGCAAGTCCATCCATGCACTCCAAGAAGGTCTTGAACAGCCAAACGTACCCATCCGTGTCTTCGTTCCGGACGAGCCCGCAGCCGAACTGCAATGACTGATTGTGGTTATTTATTCCTATGAACGGAGCGCATGGCATCTTGTACATGTTGGTGAGGTACGTCGTGTCGAATGAAATGCAATCTCGGAAATGTTTGTAGGCTCTCCTTGTAGCACCATCCACCCAATACATGTTCCTGGCGCGGTCCTCATCGTCCAACCTTATCCTGTAGAAGAAATCTGGATCTTCCTTTGCTTTCTCATCGAAGTAGGCAATTGTGGCCTCTATGTCTGCCAACTTGCTCTCTCTACGGTACCTGGTCTATAGGTTTGTGACGTCAGCTGGTATGTACGGCATGCTACTCAGAGTCCCCTTTTTGCTGTGGATGAGAGATAGTATCTGCACCATTCTCGATGGACCGACGTTACAATCATGTAGCAGCTTTACGAATTGCCTTTCGACCGGGGTGAACCCTCTGTGGGCGGTCAGAAATTTCACCAGGTCAAACTTCTTTATGAGTTGGTGGTTGTGCTCGTCAAAATATTCATTGACCACCCACTGTGCTCCATCTACGTTTAGCTTACACCGGACAGGGCACTCAGTCTTCTGAATGATACCTCTCTTTCGTTCCGGAACGACAGGCGCATCGCCTTTACCCTTCTTGTTCCTGTGTGCCTTGTGGCACCTCATCTCACCTCTGCTGTACTCGTTAGTTTTCTTAATTTTCCTATGGTACTCGGTGTTGACCGCAAATCCATGGAACTTTGCATATGTCTGGTAGTATTCCTTTGCTTCTTCGAACGATCCAAATCTCTGCCCAATGTACGGTGGCTGAGGCACCACGATCTCTGATTACCCACCTTCTTCATCCCCTTGTGCGTCGTCATCAGTTTCATCATTCACTTCAGTATGGGCGGCAGTCCCATCTATCTGAGCGTTGCCAGTGCTTGTGTTCAAAGGGGTGCTTGCCGGCATTGCTGGAATGATTGCCATTCCCGACTCTGACTCGAAATTGTTTGTGGCATGATTGTCTGCTTGCTGGTGGAACACGTCTTCCGTGCGCTCAGAGCTCCCCGCAGTAGATGTCCCCGCGCCGCTGTGCACTGTAGTTGTAGGCTCTGTAATAGAAAAAACAGGCACGAGAGTGAGATTTTTGTTTGAATAACACGTGTACCGCAACGGATCACTCCATCTTCGAGTGATTTGGCACGACATATTTTTTTCAAAATAGCAAGCCGTGAGTCTGCGTGTGGACATGTGTGGCAGCTGTAGCTGCCCAGTCATGGCAGCTACTGTTCAACAAACATGGCAACTATTGATTTGCCTACAGTATAACTACAAACAACAAATGTAGCGATGTTTTTGTGGTTCAGTTTTTTTCCTTACCTTGTTGTGCTGCAATTGACCATCTTGTGTGGTCTGTGACACCAAAATGTCGTGCTCCACCTGCAGTTTGTGAAGCTTGCCACGGGACGTTTGCCGTGTTACCACCAGCGTAATAACCTGTAAGCATAGCAGTTGTTGTTCAATTCATGGCAAATGCAGTTTGTGCTAGCACGGCAACTGCAGTTGCCCCTGATGTGGCACCTGCAGTTTTACTGGTATGGCAACTGTAGTTGCATCGGTATGGCAACCGCAGTTGTTCCTTTCATGGCAACTGCAGTTGCCATGGCATGGCAAACTGTAGTTACGCTGGCATGGCAACTGCAGTTGTTTCTCCATGGCAACTGCAGGTGTCCAGGGATGGCAAAACAGTTGTCCAGGGATGACAAGTGTAGATTTAAATTCATGGCAATTGTAGATGTCCAGTCATGGCAATTTGGAGCTAATTTAGCATCCGCAACTTCACTTTTTTTATGGACTCACCTGTGTACAACGTCGATGGCAGGTACATGGGCGCTGCCTGATGCCACGTGCTGCATGAAGGCTCTGCATTTTCACCCGTGATACCTCGTGAGTCCTTTTGCCAGTTTTTTTGCATGTTCATTTTTCATGTCCATAGCAATATGTGCTCTTTTTTGTTTTGCATTACCTTGAGTAGCCATACTAGCTAGTTGAAGTTGGTTGCTCGTGCATTTGTCAGCGTTAGCGCCTTGCGACTGAACTTGCCACGGGGGCCCCCCAATAGTGTTTTGGTCGTAAGAACCTGCGGAAAAAAGGCAGTGTATGACATAAGTAGAATGTCATCTTCATCGCTGCGAAGATGGCAACTGCTCTCTTCTTTTTGTTATCACGCATCATACCTACGCCTGCATACTGTTCTAGTAGTGGCAGCAACGGCCCCGCAGAGATGAGTTGACTATACTCTGATGCATCCCAAGGGGGCGTTTCTGGTCTTTGAGAACCCCAAGCATCAGCGCCATCTTTGTGATTCATCCTTTCCGTGTCTCGATTCTTTCCGATGTGTTCTCAATCACTGGATGATCAAGAAGGCATCAATAATCCACAAGAATTGTATTCTTCTGCTGCTTGCACATAGAAGATAGGGATGGCAAGCAACAGGTCAAAATAGGTGGCAACTGTCGTTATACACAAGTGGCAACTGTCGTTATACACAAGTGGCAACTGTCGATATACACAAGTGGCAACTGTCGTTATACACAAGTGGCAATTAATTTTTCCCACCCCCTTCATTCCAAAAATTGTCCTTCCTGCCCTTTTTTAGGTATTCCTACTCATCCATTTCATACCCAACTACTTGCTTCAATTAAACTAGGAACTTAATTTAACCTCAAACGTAGTACATGGCAGATCTGGTGTATTCTGCCTGGCAATTGGGAATATACACCGAACCATGCAGTGTTCTACCCCTATAGCATGGACCCAGTACAAGATCGGGATATTTTCAGCCTTAAGGATGAGAGAGAAGGATGAGATCGGGGAATCTCACCTGGTTTAGCTGATCGTGTCTGGAGGGCTGAGTTGGAGTGGGGGAGTTGGGGACGGGGAGGGTTAGGGTGTGGTTTGGGGTGGGAGCGCCCTACGGATCTGCCCTGGTTGCCATGGCAACCAGAGATGGCCGGCGACGGATGTCGGGGTTCGACAGGTGGGGGACGATGGCGGCAGACGAGGGAGGGGATGGATCGGAGGCCTGGAACGGCTGGGTCGTGCGGGCAGCCGGTCGTCTGGCGCGGACGGGGCTGTGCGGGTGAGGTTGCCACACACCGGACGTGCGGGTCGTGCCTTGTGCGCGCGTACGTGGTCGTGCGGGCCGGTCCCCGTCCATGCCACACGAGGCGTGCGGGCGGGTTCCCATCCATGCCACACGTGTGGCAGTTAGCGTGACCCTTAATAAATTGAATTGTATTGATTGAGAAAAAATGCCCGTGTGTTGTTAAGGGACATATTTAATCTAGGGAAAATGCTGGTTTTAAGCCGGCTGATTATGCGCAGCAATCAGCCGCCTTGGCGACCAACCACGTGTCCACGTGGGACTGCCCTCACGAATGCGCCAGCTTGCCCGTGTGCCTACAGGCACAGGCTACACTGCTGCTACTGTTTTTTCTTCGGGAAACCTTTAACAACGGCGCGCCGGCCCAACGATTCGCCGGTCAGACGCGCATCGTGCGATCCAATCAGATCGTGGTTCTGAGACTACATCTCGCTTCTCTCTCTCTCTCGTCTTCCCGACTTCAAATCGAGAATCCGATGAAAGCAGCCGCCGCACAACCCGGCCCCTCCGTCCCCTGACTCCACGCCGGCAAGCCGCCGCCGCCGCGGAACGACCCCCTCCCCTTGGCTGCGCACCGGTGAGCCAACCACGCCCCATAGCTCCGCCGCTGAAGCTTATCCGTGCTCCAAGCTACCAAGGCATGCCACGAAGAGTGATACCCATACACTATACCGGCGAGGCTGCTGGCGACGTTGCGAGTGGCCACCACCCCGCCGTTGTTATCCTTGCACCGCATACCTCCAGAGCATGTACGTCGTCGGGGACGACCGATGCTGCAACCGGCCACCGCATAAGCTACCACTAGCGATGATAAAAGCTACAACCATAGATGACAGAAGCTGCAACCAGTAGTATGCGACTGAAGAAAGCTACAAGCGGCAATAGAGAAAGCTACAACCGGTCATGAAAAAAGCTTCAATCGAAAAGGCGACGGGACATGCGGCCGGCCACTGGGCAACCAGCGATAGCTGTGACCGGCGTTGGCAGAAGCTCCAAACGGCAACTCAAAAAGCTTCGACCGATGACGGAGAAAGCTGGGACACCAATCGGGAATGCTACAAGCCTACAGCGATGAGTGGCCATACTTTTTCGACTAGCGCAGGGTGCTACTACTGCTTGCACACGGAGCTGGAACCCGCGCCGTGGGGTGCTGCAATCGTCCGTGCGTGGAGCGGCGACCGGCGTTGCCGAATGCTGCAACCATAGATACGCGGAGCTGGAACTGGCGCCGCCGGATGCTACAACTGTAGGTGCACATAGCTGCGACCGGCAACTACAAATGCTACAACCAGGCGCTGCTACAAGCCAGCCGGTGATGCCATGGCGAGCAGCAAGGGCAGTTGCAGTGACTGAGTGCCGCGAGCGTCGGCGAGCGGATGCTACAAACGGTGACCACCGGAACTACCAATGACAACCAGCGGTTCGGCCAGTGGCCGATCGTGCTGCTGTGAGATCGATGTCGAGTAGATCGGCAGGGTCAGGGCAGTTGCCAGCGAGGGCGGCCGACAGCTCAGCTGCAGCACACCGGTGCCGCGTGAGAGTTGCGGGGGCACTTCACATGTTGCCGTCCTAGGAAACATGGGAAGACCGGGGGAGAGTTGTGCGCGAGCAGTTGAGAAGAAGGTGGATGCATCTTTTTTTCATGTGCGCGTGCGAGAAGTGGGCTGAGAGACAATCATGACTGAAAGGAGATAGATCCAACGTGTACGGATCGAAGAAAAACAACGGACGCAGGTAGACCGGCGGAACGACTCGGCCGGTCGACCGGCGCAGATTAGCGCCCTTTTTCTTCTGCTAGCGCATGTGCATTCCTGCGTCCGTCCGCATCGAGAAGCCTAGACATGTTCTGCTCTCTCTCTCTCATGCCTTATTCTTTTCACTCTGTTGGTTGCATGCTTTTGGGATGGTCAGCGTCTGATGCAACTACTGTGGTCTGTGCTGCAAAGTGTTTTTTCCTTGCATAAGTGTAATATACTACTCACTCCGTCTCATTATGTAAGAATATTTTTTACACTAATTTAATATTAAAAACGCTCTTATATTATCAAACGGGGGAGTAATTTTTACTTGATATTTTTTTCATGCAATTAAATACTCTCTCGGTCCCGAATTAGTTGACCTAGATTTATCTAGATATGGATATATCTAGACACGTTTTAGTCAACTAATTTGGACGGAGGTTGTATAGTATTTGTTGCATAGGAAAGTCAGTAGCGTGTAACGGAATGGGTGGTGCTACTGACACAGACGACACTATAAGACCGGTCGGCTGTAAAGCCAGGCGTGTGGCTCTGCGAGGCCGATATGTGCTGTTGCAAACTGGACACACAATGTTGCAAGTTGGGTCGTCGATATTTTTTTGGCACGCACTATACGTTCTCCGCCTGATGCGTGAATGCCTCCAAAGATGTTGGATGTTATGCGCAACAATCGTCCGATTTGGACAGCGTTAGCAATTTTAGCCGGACCACTGTTTTGCAACATGACACTTGTTGCACTCGTAGCTCGCAACATGACGCATGTTGCGCTCGGGAGGTTTGCAACTGTTGGAAATATGCCCTAGAGGCAATAATAAAAGCATTATTATTATATTTCCTTGTTCATGATAATTGTCTTTATTCATGCTATAATTGTGTTATCCGGAAATCGTAATACATGTGTGAATAACAGACACCAACATGTCCCTAGTAAGCCTCTAGTTGACTAGCTCGTTGATCAACAGATAGTCATGGTTTCCTGACTATGGACATTGGATGTCATTGATAACGAGATCACATCATTAGGAGAATGATGTGATGGACAAGACCCAATCCTAAACATAGCACAAGATCGTATAGTTCGTTTGCTAGAGTTTTCCAATGTCAAAGTATCTTTTCCTTAGACCATGAGATCGTGTAACTCCCGGATACCGTAGGAGTGCTTTGGGTATACCAAACGTCACAACGTAACTGGGTGACTATAAAGGTAGACTACGGGTATCTCCAAAAGTGTCTGTTGGGTTGACATGGATCAAGAATGGGATTTGTCACTCCGTATGACGGAGAGGTATCGCTGGGCCCACTCGGTAATGCATCATCATAATGAGCTCAAAGTGACCAAGTGTC
Organism: Triticum aestivum; assembly: GCF_018294505.1. Taxonomy (NCBI): domain Eukaryota; kingdom Viridiplantae; phylum Streptophyta; class Magnoliopsida; order Poales; family Poaceae; genus Triticum; species Triticum aestivum. Next base: position 7,845,268 of record NC_057812.1, on the reverse strand, counting down.
TGGTCACGGGATCATGCATTACGGTACAAGTAAAGTGACTTGCCGGTAACGAGATTGAACGAGGTATTGGGATACCGACGATCGAATCTCGGGCAAGTAACATATCGATTGACAAAGGGAATTGCATACGGGGTTGATTGAATCCTCGACATCGTGGTTCATCCGATGAAATCATCGTGGAGCATGTGGGAGCCAACATGGGTATCCAGATCCCGTTGTTGGTTATTGACCGGAGAGTCGTCTCGGTCATGTCTGCTTGTCTCCCGAACCCGTAGGGTCTACACACTTAAGGTTCGGTGACGCTAGGGTTGTGAAGATATGTATATGCAGTAACCCGAATGTTGTTCGGAGTCCCGGATGAGATCCCGGACGTCACGAGGAGTTCCGGAATGGTCCGGAGGTAAAGAATTATATATAGGAAGTGCTATTTCGGGCATCGGGACAAGTTTCGGGGTTATCGGTATTGTACCGGGACCACCGGAAGGGTCCCCGGGGTCCACCGGGTCGGGCCACCTATCCCGGAGGGCCCCATGGGCTGAAATAGGAGGGAACCCATCCCATAGTGGGCTGGGGCGCCAGCCCCTATAGGCCCATGCGCCTAGGGTTCCACCATGGAAGAGTCCATGTGGTGGAAGGCACCCCTAGGTGCCTTGGGGGGGAGGGAAACCTCCCCTTGGCCGCCGCCCCCCTAGTAGATCTCATCTACTAGGGCCGGCGCCCCCCCCCCATGGCACCCCTATATATAGTGGGGGGAGAGAGGGATGACACACCAGCCCCTGGCGCCTCCATCTCCCCCCGTTACGTCTCTCCCTCGTAGTCTTGGCGAAGCCCTGCTTCTGTGACGCCCTGCATCCACCACCACGCCGTCGTGCTGCTGGATCTTCATCAACCTCTCCTTCCCCCTTGCTGGATCAAGAAGGAGGAGACGTCTCTCGTCCCGTACGTGTGTTGAACGCGGAGGTGCCGTCCGTTCGGCGCTGGTCATCGGTGATTTGGATCACGTCGAGTACGACTACATCATCACCGTTCTTTTGAACGCTTCCGTGCGCAATCTACAAAGGTATGTAGATGCATTAGATGACTCGTTTCTAGATGAACTCCTAGATGATCTTGGTGAAACGAGTAGGAAAATTTTTGTTTTCTGCAACGTTCCCCAACAGTGGCATCATGAGCTAGGTCTATGCGTAGTTCTTCTTGCGCGAGTAGAACACAATTAGTTGTGGGCGTAGATTTGTCAACTTTCTTGCCGTTACTAGTCTTTTCTTGCTTTAGCGGTATTGTGGGATGAAGCGGCCCGGACCAACCTTACACGTACGCTTACGTGAGACCGGTTCCACCGACTAACATGCACTAGTTGCATAAGGTGGCTGGCGGGTGTCTGTCTCTCCTACTTTAGTTGGAGCGGATTCGATGAACAGGGTCCTTATGAAGGGTAAATAGAAGTTGACAAATCACGTTGTGGCTTTAACGTAGGTAAGAAGACGTTCTTGCTAGAACCCTAATTCAGCCACGTAAAACATGCAACAACAATTAGAGGACGTCTAACTTGTTTTTGCAGCAAGTGGTTTGTGATATGATATGGCCAAAGCTGTGATGAATGATGAATGATCTATATGTGATGTATGAGATGTTCATGCTATTGTAATAGGAATCACGACTTGCATGTCGATGAGTATGACAACCGGCAGGAGCCATAGGAGTTGTCTTTATTCTTTTATATGACCTGCGTGTCATCGAGGAACGCCATGTAAATTACTTTACTTTATTGCTAAACGCGTTAGCCATAGTAGTAGAAGTAATAGTTGGCGAGCAACTTCATGGAGACACGATGATGGAGATCATGATGATGGAGATCATGGTGTCAAGCCGGTGACAAGATGATCATGGAGCCCCAAGATGGAGATCAAAGGAGCTATGTGATATTGGCCATATCATGTCACGTTTATTAATTGATTGCATGAGATGTTTATCATGTTTTGCATCTTGTTTACTTATAACTACGGTAGTAAATAAGATGATCCCTCATAATAATTTCAAGAAGTGTTCCCCCTAACTGTGCACCGTTGCGACAGTTCGCTGTTTCAAAGCACCACGTGATGATCGGGTGTTTTATTCAGACGTTCACATACAACGGGTGTAAGATAGATTTACACATGCAAACAGTTAGGTTGACTTGATGAGCCTAGCATGTACAGACGTGGCCTCGGAACACAGAAGACCGAAAGGTCGAGCATGAGTCGTATAGAAGATACAATCAACATGAAGATGTTCACCGACGTTGACTAGTCCGTCTCACGTGATGATCGGACACGGTCTAGTTAGCTCGGATCATGTAATACTTAGATGACTAGAGGGATGTCTAATCTAAGTGGGAGTTCATTAATAATTTGATTAGATGAACTTAATTATCATGAACTTAGTCTAAAATCTTTGCAATATGTCTTGTATATCAAATGGCCAACGTAGTCCTCAACTTCAACGCGTTCCTAGAGAAAACCAAGCTGAAAGACGATGGCAGCAACTATACAGACTGGGTCCGGAACCTGAGGATCATCCTCATAGCTGCCAAGAAAGATTATGTCCTACAAGCACCGCTAGGTGATCCTCCCGTCCCACAGAACCAAGACGTTATGAACGCTTGGCAGACACGTGTTGACGACTACTCCCTCGTTCAGTGCGGCATGCTTTACAGCTTAGAGCCGGGGCTCCAAAAACATTTTGAGAGACATGGAGCATACGAGATGTTCGAAGAGCTGAAAATGGTTTTTCAAGTTCATGCCCGGATCGAGAGATATGAAGTCTCCGATAAGTTCTTTAGCTGTAAGATGGAGGAAAATAGTTCTGTCAGTGAGCACATACTCACTATGTCTGGGTTGCATAACCGCTTGTCTCAGCTGGGAGTTAATCTCCCGGATGATGCGGTCATTGACAGAATCCTCCAGTCGCTTCCACCAAGCTACAAGAGCTTTGTGATGAACTTCAACATGCAGGGAATGCAAAAGACCATTCCTGAGTTGTTCTCAAATCAGCGGAGGTAGAAGTCAAGAAGGAGCATCAGGTGTTGATGGTCAATAAAACCACTAAGTTCAAGAAAGGCAAGGGTAAAAAGAACTTCAAGAAGGACGGCAAGGAGGTTGCCGCGCCCGGCAAGCAAGCTGCCGGGAAGAAGCCAAAGAATGGACCCAAGCCCGAGACTGAGTGCTTTTATTGCAAGGGAAGCGGTCACTGGAAGCGGAACTGCCCTAAGTACTTAGCGGATAAAAAGGCCGGCAAAACAAAAGGTATATGTGATATACATGTAATTGATGTGTACCTTACTAGTGCCCGTAGTAGCTCCTGGGTATTTGATACCGGTGCAGTTGCTCACATTTGTAACTCAAAGCAGGGGCTGCGGAATAAGCGGAAACTGGCAAAGGACGAGGTGACGATGCGCGTCGGGAATGGTTCCAAGGTCAATGTGATCGCCGTCGGCACGCTACCTCTGCATCTCCCTTCGGGATTAGTTTTAAACCTTAATAATTGTTATTTAGTGCCAGCTTTGAGCATGAACATTGTATCGGGATCTCGCTTAATTCGAGATGGCTACTCTTTTAAATCTGAGAATAATGGTTGTTCCATTTTTATGAGAGATATGTTTTATGGTCATGCTCCTATGGTGAATGGTTTATTCTTTATGAATCTCGAACGTGATGCTACACATGTTCATAATGTGAGTACCAAAAGAAGTAAGGTTGATAATGATAGTCCCACATACCTTGTGGCACTGCCGCCTTGGTCACATAGGTGTCAAACGCATGAAGAAGCTCCATGCTGATGGACTTTTAGAGTCTCTTGATTATGAATCATTTGACACATGCGAACCATGCCTTATGGGTAAAATGACCAAGACTCCGTTCTCAGGAACAATGGAGCGAGCAACCGACTTATTGGAAATCATACATACTGATGTGTGCGGTCCAATGAGTGTTGAGGCTCGCGGTGGCTATCGTTATGTTCTCACCCTCACTGATGATTTAAGTAGGTATGGGTATATCTACTTAATGAAACACAAGTCTGAAACCTTTGAAAAGTTCAAGGAATTTCAGAGTGAGGTTGAAAATCAACGTGACAGGAAAATCAAGTTTCTACGATCAGATCGTGGAGGAGAATACTTGAGTCACGAATTTGGCACGCACTTAAGAAAATGTGGAATAGTTTCACAACTCACGCCACCTGGAACACCTCAGCGTAACGGTGTGTCCGAACGTCGTAATCGCACTCTATTAGATATGGTGCGATCTATGATGTCTCTTACCGATTTACCGCTATCTTTTTGGGGCTGTGCTTTAGAGACTGCCGCATTCACTTTAAATAGGGCTCCGTCAAAATCCGTTGAGACGACACCGTATGAATTATGGTTTGGGAAGAAACCTAAGCTGTCGTTTCTAAAAGTTTGGGGATGCGATGCTTATGTCAAGAAACTTCAACCTGAAAAGCTCGAACCCAAGTCGGAAAAATGCATCTTCATAGGATACCCTAAAGAAACTGTTGGGTATACCTTCTACCTCAGATCCGAAGGCAAGATCTTTGTTGCCAAGAATGGGTCCTTTCTAGAGAAAGAGTTTCTCTCGAAAGAAGTAAGTGGGAGGAAAGTAGAGCTTGATAAAGTATTACCTCTTGAACCGGCAAATGGCGCAACTCAAGAAAATGTTCCTGAAGTGCCAGTACCGACTAGAGAGGAAGTTAATGATAATGATCAAGATACTTCTGATCAAGCTCCTACTGAAATTCGAAGGTCCACAAGGACACGTTCCGCACCAGAGTGGTACGGCAACCCTTTCTTGGAAATCATGTTGTTAGACAATGGCGAACCTTCGAACTATGAAGAAGCGATGGCGGGCCCGGATTCCGACAAATGGCTAGAAGCCATGAAATCCGAGATAGGATCCATGTATGAAAATGAAGTATGGACTTTGACTGACTTGCCCGTTGAACGGCGAGCCATAGAGAATAAATGGATCTTTAAGAAGAAGACAGACGCGGATGGTAATGTGACCATCTATAAAGCTCGACTTGTCGCTAAGGGTTATCGACAAGTTCAAGGGGTTGACTACGATGAGACTTTCTCACCGGTAGCGAAGCTGAAGTCCGTCCGAATCATGTTAGCAATTGCCGCATTCTACGATTATGAGATATGGCAAATGGACGTCAAAACGGCATTCCTTAATGGTTTCCTTAAGGAAGAATTATATATGATGCAGCCGGAAGGTTTTGTCGATCCTAAGAATGCTAACAAAGTGTGCAAGCTCCAACGCTCGATTTATGGGCTGGTGCAAGCATCTCGGAGTTGGAACATTTGCTTTGATGAGATGATCAAAGCGTTTGGGTTTACACAGACTTATGGAGAAGCCTGTGTTTACAAGAAAGTGAGTGGGAGCTCTGTAGCATTTCTCATATTATATGTAGATGACATACTTTTGATGGGAAATGATATAGAACTCTTGGACAGCATCAAGGCCTACTTGAATAAAAGTTTTTCAATGAAGGACCTTGGAGAAGCTGCTTATATATTAGGCATCAAAATCTATAGAGATAGATCGAGACGCCTCATAGGTCTTTCACAAAGCACATACCTTGATAAGATATTGAAGAAGTTCAATATGGATCAGTCTAAGAAGGGGTTCTTGCCTGTGTTGCAAGGTATGAAATTGAGCTCAGCTCAATGTCCGACCACGGCAGAAGAAATAGAAGAGATGAATGTCATCCCCTATGCCTCAGCCATAGGTTCTATTATGTATGCCATGCTGTGTACCAGACCTGATGTAAACCTTACCGTAAGTTTGGTAGGAAGGTACCAAAGTAATCCCGGCAAGGAACACTGGACAGCGGTCAAGAATATCCTAAAGTACCTGAAAAGGACTAAGGAAATGTTTCTCGTTTATGGAGGTGACGAAGAGCTCGTCGTAAAGGGTTACGTCGACGCTAGCTTCGACACAGATCTGGATGACTCTAAGTCACAAACCGGATACGTGTATATTTTGAATGGTGGGGCAGTAAGCTGGTGCAGTTGCAAGCAAAGCGTCGTGGCGGGATCTACATGTGAAGCGGAATACATGGCGGCCTCGGAGGTAGCACATGAAGCAATATGGGTGAAGGAGTTCATCACCGACCTAGGAGTCATACCCAATGCGTCGGGGCCGATCAAGCTCTTATGTGACAACACTGGAGCTATTGCTCTTGCCAAGGAGCCCAGGTTTCACAAGAAGACAAGGCACATCAAGCATCGCTTCAACTCCATTCGTGAAAATGTTCAAGATGGAGACATAGAGATTTGTAAAGTACATACGGACCTGAATATAGCAGATCCGTTGACTAAACCTCTCCCTAGAGCAAAACATGATCAACACCAGAATTCCATGGGTGTTCGATTCATCACAATGTAACTAGATTATTGACTCTAGTGCAAGTGGGAGACTGTTGGAAATATGCCCTAGAGGCAATAATAAAAGCATTATTATTATATTTCCTTGTTCATGATAATTGTCTTTATTCATGCTATAATTGTGTTATCCGGAAATCGTAATACATGTGTGAATAACAGACACCAACATGTCCCTAGTAAGCCTCTAGTTGACTAGCTCGTTGATCAACAGATAGTCATGGTTTCCTGACTATGGACATTGGATGTCATTGATAACGAGATCACATCATTAGGAGAATGATGTGATGGACAAGACCCAATCCTAAACATAGCACAAGATCGTATAGTTCGTTTGCTAGAGTTTTCCAATGTCAAAGTATCTTTTCCTTAGACCATGAGATCGTGTAACTCCCGGATACCGTAGGAGTGCTTTGGGTATACCAAACGTCACAACGTAACTGGGTGACTATAAAGGTAGACTACGGGTATCTCCGAAAGTGTCTGTTGGGTTGACATGGATCAAGACTGGGATTTGTCACTCCGTATGACGGAGAGGTATCGCTGGGCCCACTCGGTAATGCATCATCATAATGAGCTCAAAGTGACCAAGTGTCTGGTCACGGGATCATGCATTACGGTACGAGTAAAGTGACTTGCCGGTAACGAGATTGAACGAGGTATTGGGATACCGACGATCGAATCTCGGGCAAGTAACATATCGATTGACAAAGGGAATTGCATACGGGGTTGATTGAATCCTCGACATCATGGTTCATCTGATGAAATCATCGTGGAGCATGTGGGAGACAACATGGGTATCCAGATCCCGCTGTTGGTTATTGACCGGAGAGTCGTCTCGGTCATGTCTGCTTGTCTCCCGAACCCGTAGGGTCTACACACTTAAGGTTCGGTGACGCTAGGGTTGTGAAGATATGTATATGCAGTAACCCGAATGTTGTTCGGAGTCCCGGATGAGATCCCGGACGTCACGAGGAGTTCTGGAATGGTCCGGAGGTAAAGAATTATATATAGGAAGTGCTGTTTCGGGCATCGGGACAAGTTTCGGGGTTATCGGTATTGTACCGGGACCACCGGAAGGGTCCCGGGGGTCCACCGGGTGGGGCCACCTATCCCGGAGGGCCCCATGGGCTGAAATAGGAGGGAACCCAGCCCATAGTGGGCTGGGGCGCCAGCCCCTATAGGCCCATGCACCTAGGGTTCCACCATGGAAGAGTCCATGTGGTGGAAGGACACCCCTAGGTGCCTTGGGGGGGGGGGAGGAAAACCTCCCCTTGGCCGCCGCCCCCCCTAGTAGATCTCATCTACTAGGGCCGGCGCCCCCCCGATGGCACCCCTATATATAGTGGGGGGGAGAGGAGGGATGACACACCAGCCCCTGGCGCCTCCATCTCCCCCCGTTACGTCTCTCCCTCGTAGTCTTGGCGAAGCCCTGCTTCTGTGACGCCCTGCATCCACCACCACGCCGTCGTGCTGCTGGATCTTCATCAACCTCTCCTTCCCCCTTGCTAGATGAAGAAGGAGGAGACGTCTCTCGTCCCATACGTGTGTTGAACGCGGAGGTGCCGTCCGTTCGGCGCTGGTCATCGGTGATTTGGATCACGTCAAGTACGACTACATCATCACCGTTCTTTTGAACGCTTCCGTGCGCAATCTACAAAGGTATGTAGATGCATTAGATGACTCGTTGCTAGATGAACTCCTAGATGATCTTGGTGAAACGAGTAGGAAAATTTTTGTTTTCTGCAACGTTCCCCAACAGCAACTGGGTGGGCGTTGCAAACACTCATCACCACACAATCAACATTGCGACCGACGCAACATGTACCATGCCGCAGTCGCAACATGTACCATGCTGTAGTCGCAACATATTCCAAGTTGCATCTGTCGCCGCACAACATCGCCCATGGTTGTGGCCATTGCAACATGTCCCACGTTGTAGTCACACCATATCCCCAAGTTGTAAAACCTCTGAGTGCAACATTGGCCATGTTGCAAAACCCCCGAATGTAACATGACTCATGTTCCAAAACACTCGCTGTGCAGACCTCTAGGTGCAACATAACCAATGCTTGCAAATCACAACATGATCCATGTTGCAAATCTCATCAGCGGCAGAGGGCATCATGATTCATGTTACAAATCTCTTAGCGCGACATGACCCCATGTTACGAGCTTCGTCTGTTGGATCAGACAAATGTCACACGGCGACTCATGATTGGCCGATCTTTTCAAAAGACCGACCGGCTGAGACATAGCTTTGTCCTTTGTTTCTCATGAGTCGTGATGCAGCGCACCGATCATAGATAGCTTGGTATTGATCGTTTTGAAGTAGCTAGCCAGGTTGCTGCATCCATATACACCATAGGTCTCCAGAAAATGGTTCCTGCCAAGAAAACTAGCTATAGTAGTTTCTATGGAATGCTACGAGTTATTGCATAGCAAACATCCTAGCATTTTCTTAAAAAAACGTCATGGCCAAAACCAGGCCGGCCGGCCTCTGTATTCCTAATGCACTGTATTCCTGATGCCCCATGTGCAATGCCACCACGGCTTAAAGCAGCCGCGAAGGAAAAGGTTGAGTGGGCTGGGTCTGTGGATCCCACGGCTGATGACACGGCGTGAGCTACCGATCGAGTGGCTGGCGAGGCGGCTGATCCCACGCGGGGATCAGCCGGTTTACGCGTAGGAGCGGCCTTAATCTAGTCGTTCATTACCAATCGTGTCTAATGTAATAATGATGATGCAAAACATCCATCATGACATAACCTTGGTATAAGCAGTTTAGCCTAACTTCTCTTAAATCATTAAATCGACAAGAAATGGGAGTGCTATTTCTGAGTGCCACAATGAATGATGTTGAAATCACTTTTTACAAGTTTGTCAAACCACAAACAGAAGGCACAATAACGTATTGACCATAATGATAAGCAACATACGAAGGTGCTTATCCTAGCATTATTGTTGGGAAACCATCATTACCATTGATGGAACCTATAATTAAAGAACAATGTAGCTGTCCTATCTCAAGCCGCCGAAAGAGCTAGCTTCAAAGCTATAGATGCCTGCAATTTCGGTTGATCTCAGCGCAGACTAGGAAGGTAGTAAAGAACATTTACATATGTTGTTGCATTGTCATTTTGATGAATTTTCATTGAACAAAATAATACAATACCAAAGAACAAAAACTCATAGTGGCCCAACAACTAATACACATTGCCTTGACCACCATGTATAAATGAGTTGGCTACTTATTTTAGGATACATGACCCAGAATAAAAGGAGAAATATCTCAATATATGCGGCTAAAATCTTAAGTGTTTCTGACCGTGTTTCACTACATCCATGTGCACCAGCTACCTCTGTAGAAGGAAACACACTCCTTCTAGCTGGATTCGTAGAACCAACCAGCATCTGAAGGGCTAATGCATATACGTTAAGACACCGTCAACACTTAGTAAACTTGCATATCGGCACCGCAGCCATCACTAGCTTCATTACGGCCTCCTGGAAGCCCTTGTTGCGACTTCGGAGATTGGAGAGGGTGATGATCCACAAGTATAGGGGATCAATCATAGTCCTTTCGATAAGTAAGAGTGTCAAACCCAACAAGGAGCAGAAGGAAATGACAAGCGATTTTCAGCAAGGTATTTTCTACAAGCACTGAAATTGTCGGTAACAGGTAGTTCGACAGCAAAATAATTTGTAACAGGTAAGTAATAGTAATGGTAAAAAAGTGCAGCAAGGTAGCCCAATCCTTTTCTGGCAAAGGACAGGCTGAAATGGTCACTTATAATAAGCAAAGCATTCTCGAGTACACATGGGAATTTCATTTAGTCACTTTGATCATGTTGGTTTGTTTCGCGTTCGCTACTTTGATAATATAATATGTGGGTGGACCGGTGCTTGGGTGATGTTCTTACTTGAACAAGCCTCCCACTTGTGATTAATCCCCTCGCAAGCATCCGCAACTATGAGAAAAGTATTATGATAAAATCTAACCATAGCATTAAACATCTGAATCCAAATCAGTCCCTTGTGAAATAGCACATAAACTAGGGTTTAACCTTCTGTCACCCTAGCCATCCATCATCTAATAACTACTCCACAATGCATTCCCTTAGGCCCAAAGATGGTGAAGTGTCATGTAGTCTACGTTCACATAACACCACTAAGGGAACCACAACATACATACCATCAAAATATCGAACGAATACCAAATTCACATGATTACTCGACATGACTTCTCCCGTGTCCTCAAGAACAAAAATAACTACTCACACAACATATTAATGCTCAAGATCAGAGGACTAATAAATATCATAATGGATCTGAACATATAATCTTCCACCAAATAAACTAGCTAGCATCAACTACAAGATGTAATCAACACTACTAGTCACCCACAAGTACCAATCTGAGGTTTTCATACAACGATTGAACACAAGAGATGAACTAGGGTTTGAGATGAGATGGTTCTATTGAAGATGTTGATGAAGATTGGCCTCCCAAAGATGAGAGGATTGTTGGTTATGACGATGGCTCCGATTTCCCCCTCCTAGAGGGAAGTTCCCCGGGCAGATCACTCCGCCGGAGGGAAAAAGTGCTCCTGCCCAACTTCCGCCTCGAGACGGCAACACTCCATACCGAAAGTCCTCTCCTAATTTTTTTTTCTAGGTCAAAATACCTTATGTACCAGAAGATGGGCACCGGAGATGGGCCTGGGCCCCCACTATCCACCAGGGTGGAGGCGCGCCCTGGTGCCTTGTGGGCGCCTGGGTGACCCCCTCCGGTATTTCTTTATTCCAATATTTTTTATATATTCAGAAATAATTTTCCGTGAAATTTCAGCTCATTTGGAGTTGTGCAGAATAGGTATCTCTGACATAGCTTTTTCAGGTCCAGAATTCCAGCTGTCGGCATTCTCCCTCTTTCTGTAAAGCTTGCATATTATAAGAGAAAAGGCATTAGAATTACTCCATGAAGTGTTATAATGAATAAAAACACTAGAAATAACAGTAGAAAAACATGATGCAAAATGGACGTATCAACTCCCCCAAGCTTAGACCTTTCTTGTCCTCAAGCGAAAGCCGATATCGAAAATCATGTCCACATGTTTAGAGAGAGAGGTGTCGATAAAAACAAAATACAAACATAGTAGCATCATGGTCATTATTATAACAACAAATAAACTTCATCATATAACTTTATCATATAACTTCTCATGAGCAAGTAACAATTCATCACAACATCAAAGTATGAGGCATAAACTTTCTTCAAAGCAAACAAACTATGTTCTCAGTCAACCTTGCAATTACAATTCATCGTATTTTCAGAAAGGGTCTCGTGTCAGAGCCTTTTGACAAGTCCACATACTCAACCATCATTTCTGGCACCTCATCGTAGATGCCGCCCAAGGTTTATGGGGCATGCTTTTGCAGCTGCCCCAGAATCTCTAACACGTGCTCGATCACCTGCTGTCCAATGTAGCAGGCACCCGCGATCCCAGACACAATAAAAAAAAGGGTGACAACCTGCAGATTCTTCATCGTGTGTATCTCCACGAGGCAGTCACTCGCGACTAAAGAACACTTTGCCTACCCGATGACCAGCTTCTTGAGAGTCTCCTGGTCGATCAACACAATACTACTATTTATGGTGAACACTTTTTTATTTAGAAAGTATTCACATTCAAACTAAATGTAAGCTATTTTATAATGAACTTTTTTATTTAGAACGGATTCACATTCAAACTAATTGCAAGTCATTCTATTCTAATATAATTTTCGATATAATATCTTATGGTATTTTTTTATATATAACCAGAGTATTGTAATAAAATGACACCTTTATAAATAGTAAAATGCATTATTGACATGTAGCTATTATCTTTATTTTAAAAATATACTTTCTTGTACTAATTAATATTATATTGCAAATTATTTTTAGTTTGCCATGTTTTGTTATATCTTTTGTTACAACAAATTTTAGGACAAGTCTAAGGAAGACAGTAATATCACATTAATTTGGAAACTAATTTATGCTCTTCATCCTTTATTGTATTGTATTGTATTCATATGTATCTTTGTTTACAGTATCCTTAAATATCTACATAATAGAAACTTTCTCCTATTTAAAATTATAAGAATCAAACAAATAACTTGATAGAGAATTCTAGAGTAGAAGAGTATGATGTTTAGTTAACTAAAGGGAGAATCCAAGAGTGTTTGAGGAGTTGAATTTTATCTTCATATTTTGGTGTTCAGTTTAGAACTATTATCAAAATGGTCATCTAGCAGCAAACCAACCTATGGTTGGATGGTTATGAGGGCAGTGGTATCCCCAACCATCAGAGTTCATGTCCTAGACTTGACACTAGTGCTTGTGTTTTTCCGGATTTATTTCAAACCTTTCAGCATTGTGTGTTCAATGGGAGGAGACGTCCCCGTTGACTATGAAGGCATCTGTGGCACTTCGTCAATCCAAGAGATGATTTGTCGACTCAGTCTCTCACTCATAGTGGTAGGGTGTATATATGCATACGTTCATAGGAATATGTACATATGTATGAGCGTCCGTGTCTGTACTATGTTAAAAAAATGATCATCTAGCACCATTTGTAGTATATATATGACTCACTGAAAACCATCTAGAGTAGGCTTACCACGGAAGATTCATAATGAAAATGGATACAACAAAGACGTTCATGGGTACAAATAGACCACAACAGAGCTAGTGTTGCATACATCAAACAATACACAAGGATTGGGGCACACAAGTGATGACTTTCTGTTGGGGAACGTAGTAATTTCAAAAAAATTCCTACGCACACGCAAGATCATGGTGATGCATAGCAACGAGAGGGGAGAGTGTTGTCCACGTACCCTCGTAGACCGAAAACGGAAGCGTTAGCACAACGCGGTTGATGTAGTCGTACGCCTTTACGATCTGACCAATCAAGTACCGAACGTACGACACCTCCTAGTTCAGCACACGTTCAGCCCGATGACGTCCCTCGAACTCCGATCCAGCCGAGTGTTGAGGGAGAGTTTCGTCAGCACGACGGCGTGGTGACGATGTTGATGTTCTACCGACGCAGGGCTTCACCTAAGCACCGCTACAGTATTATCAAGGTGGATTATGGTGGAGGGGGGCACCGCACATGGCTAAGAGATCAATGATCAATTGTTGTGTCTTTGGGATGCCCCCCTGCCCCCGTATATAAAGGAGCAAGGGGGGAGAGGTGCGGCCAGGCTTGGGGCGCGCCAGGAGGAGTCCTACTCCCACCGGGAGTAGGATTCCCCCCTTTCCTAGTTGGATTAGGACTTGGGGAGGGGGAAGGAGTGGAGGAGAAGGAAGGAAGGGGGGCGCCACCCCCTCTCCTTGTCCTATTCGGACTAGGGGGAGGGGCACGCGGCCAGCCCTTGCCTCCTCTCCTCTCTTCCACATAGGCACACTAAGGCCCATTAAGTTACCGGGGGGTTCCGGTAACCTCCCGGTACTCCGGTAAAATCCCGATTTCACCCAGAACACTTCTGATATCCAAACACAGGCTTCCAATATATCAATCTTCATGTCTCGAACATTTCGAGACTCCTCGACATGTCCGTGATCACATCTGGGACTCCGAACAACCTTAGGTACATCAATACATATAAACTCATAATGAAACTGTCATCGTAACGTTAAGCGTGCAGACCCTACGGGTTCGAGAACTATGTAGACATGACCGAGACACGTCTCCAGTAAATAACTACACGTCTTCTGGTTGCATCATATACAACTCTTCTTTAATAAATCCATTAAGGAATGCATTTTTGTTTATCCATTTGCCAGATTTCATAAAATGCGGCAATTGCTAACATGATTCGGACAGACTTAAGCATAGATACGAGTGAGAAACTCTCATCGTAGTCAACACCTTGAACTTGTCGAAAACCTTTTGCGACAATTCCAGCTTTGTAGATAGTAACACTACTATCAACGTCCGTCTTCCTCTTGAAGATCCATTTAATCTCAATGGCTCGACAATCATTGGGCAAGTCAATCAAAGTCCATACTTTGTTCTCATACATGGATCTCATCAGAAATTTATGGCCTCAAGCCATTTTGCGGAATCTGGGCTCACCATCGCTTCCTCATAGTTCGTAGGTTCGTCATGGTCAAGTAACATGACCTCCAGAACAGGATTACCATACCACTCTGGTGCGGATCTCACTCTGGTTTACCTACGAGGTTCGGTAGTAACTTGATCTGAAGTTACATGATCATCATCATTAGCTTCCTCATTAATTGGTGTAGTAGTCACAGGAACAGATTTATGTGATGAACTACTTTCCAATAAGGGAGAAGGTACAGTTACCTCATCATGTTCTACTTTCCTCCCACTCACTTCTTTCGAGAGAAACTCCTTCTCTAGAAAGGATCCATTCTCAGCAACGAATATCTTGCCTTCGGATCTGTGATAGAAGGTGTACCCAACATTTTCTTTTGGGTATCCTATGAAGACGCACTTCTCCGATTTGGGTTTGAGCTTATCAAGTTGAAATTTTTTTTCACATAAGCATTGCAACCTCAAACTTTAAGAAACGACAGATTATGTTTCTTGCCAAATCATAGTTCATACGGTGTCGTCTCAGCGGATTTAGATGGTGCCATATTTAACGTGAATGCAGCTGTCTCTAATGCATAACCCCAAAACGATAGTGGTAGACCCGTAAGAGACATCATAGATCGCACCATATCTAATAAAGTACGTTATGACGTTCGGACACACCATTACACTGTGGTGTTCCAGGTGGCGTGAGTAGTGAAACTATTTCACATTGATTTAACTGAAGGCCAAACTCATAACTCAAATATTTTACCTCTGCGATCATATCATAGAAACTTTTATTTTCTTGTTACGATGATTCTCCACTTCACTCTGAAATTCTTTGAATTTTTCAAATGTTTCAGACTTGTGTTTCATCAAGTAGATATACCCATATCTGCTCAAATCATCTGTGAAGGTCAGAAAATAACGATACTTGCCGTGAGCCTTAACACTCATCGGACCGCATACATCAGTACGTATTATTTCCAATAAGTCAGTTGCTTGCTCCATTGTTCCAGAGAACGGAGTCTTAGTCATCTTGCCCATGAGGCATGGTTTGCAAGCATCAAGTGATTCATAATCAAGTGTTTCCAAAAGTCCATCAGCATGGAGTTTCTTCATGCGCTTTACACCAATATGACCTAAACGGCAATGCCACAAACAAGTTGCACTATCATTGTTAACTTTGCATCTTTTGGCTTCAATATTATGAAAATGTGTATCACCACGATCGAGATCCAACAAACCATTTTCATTGGGTGTATGACCATAGAAGGTTTTATTCATGTAAACAGAATAACAATTATTCTCTAACTTAAATGGATAACCGTATTGCTATAAACATGATCAAATCATATTTATGCTCAACGCAAACACCAAATAACACTTATTTAGGTTCAACACTAATCTCGAAAGTATAGGGAGTGTGCGATGATGATCATATCAATCTTGGAACTACTTCCAACACACATCGTCACTTCACCCTTAACTAGTCTCTGTTTATTCTGCAACTCCCGTTTCGAGTTACTAATCATAGCAACTGAACTAGTATCAAATACTTAGGGGTTGCTATAAACACTAGTAAAGTACACATCAATAACATGTATATCAAATATACCTTTGTTCACTTTGCCATCCTTCTTATCCGCCAAATACTTGGGGTAGTTCCGTTTCCAGTGATCAGTTCCTTTGCAACAGAAGCACTTAGTCTCAGGCTTAGGTCCAGACTTGGGCTTCTTCACTTGAGCAGCAACTTGCTTGCCGTTCTTCTTGAAGTTCCCCTTCTTTACTTTGCCCCTTTTCTTGAAACTAGTGGTCTTGTCTACTATCAACACTTGATGTTTTTCTTGATTTCTACCTTCACCGATTTTAGCATTGCGAAGAGCTTGGGAATTGTTTTCGTCATCCCTTGCATACTATAGTTCATCACGAAGTTCTACTAACTTGGTGATGGTGACTAGAGAATTCTGTCAATCACTATTTTATCTAGAAGATTAACTCCCACTTGATTCAAGCGATTGTAGTACCCAGACAATCTGAGCACATGCTCACTGGTTGAGCTATTCTCCTCCATCTTGTAGGCAAAGTACTGTCAGAGGTCTCATACCTCTCGACACGAGCATGAGTATGAAATACCAATTTCAACTCTTGGAGCATCTTATATGCTCCGTGGCGTTCAAAACATTTTTGAAGTCCCGGTTCCAAGCCATAAAGCATGGCGCACTAAACTATCAAGTAGTCATCATACCGAGCTTTTGTCAAACGATCATAACGTCTGCATCTGCTCCTGCAATAGGTCTGTCACCTAGCGGTGCATCAAGGACATAATTCTTCTATGTAGCAATGAGAATAATCCTCAGATCATGGATCCAATCCGCATCTTTGCTACTGACATCTTTCAACTTACTTTTCTCTAGGAACATATCAAAAATAAAATAGGGGAGCTAAACGCGAGCTATTGATCTACAACATAGATATGCTAATACTACCAGGACTAAGTTCATGATAAATTAAAGTTCAATTAATCATATTACTTAAGAACTCCCACTTAGATAGACATCCCTCTAATCATCTAAGTGATCACGTGATCCAAATCAACTAAACCATAACCGATCATCACGTGAAATGGAGTAGCTTTCAATGGTGAACATCACTATGTTGATCATATCTACTATATGATTCACGCTCGACCTTTCGGTCTCAGTGTTCCAAGGCCATATCTGCATATGCTAGGCTCGTCAAGTTTAACCCGAGTATTCTGCGTGTGCAAAACTGGCTTGCACCCATTGTAGATGGACGTAGAGCTTATCACACCCGATCATCATGTGGTGTCTGGGCACGACGAACTTTGGCAACAGTGCATACTCAGGGAGAACATTTTTATCTTGAAATTTAGTGAGAGATCATCTTATAATGCTACCGTCAATCAAAGCAAGATAAGATGCATAAAAGATAAACATCACATGCAATCAATATAAGTGATATGATATGGCCATCATCATCTTGTGCTTGTGATCTCCATCTCCGAAACACCGTCATGATCACCATCGTCACCGGCGCGACACCTTGATCTCCATCGTAGCATCGTTGTCGTCTCGCCAATCTTATGCTTCTACGACTATCACTACCGCTTAGTGATAAAGTAAAGCATTACAGGGTGATTGCATTGCATACAATAAAGCGACAACCATATGGCTCCTGCCAGTTGCCGATAACTCGGTTACAAAACATGATCATCTCATACAATAAAATTTAGCAACATGTCTTGACCATATCACATCACAACATGTCCTCCAAAAACAAGTTAGACGTCCTCTACTTTGTTGTTGCAAGTTTTTACGTGGCTGCTACGGGCTTTAGCAAGAACCGTTCTTACCTACGCATCAAAACCACAATGATAGTTTGTCAAGTTGGTGATGTTTTAACCTTCGCAAGGACCGGGCGTAGCCACACTCGGTTCAACTAAAGTTGGAGAAACTGACACCCGCCAGCCACCTGTGTGCAAAGCACGTCGGTAGAACCAGTCTCGCGTAAGCGTACGTGTAATGTCAGTCCGGGCCGCTTCATCCAACAATACCGCCGAACCAAAGTATGACATGCTGGTAAGCAGTATGACTTATATCGCTCACAACTCACTTGTATTCTACTCGTGCATATGACATCTACGCATAAAACCTGGCTCGGATGCCACTATTGGGGAACGTATTAATTTCAAAAAAAATCCTACGCACACGCAAGATCATGGTGATGCATAGCAACGAGAGGGGAGAGTGTTGTCCACGTACCCTCGTAGACCGAAAGCGGAAGCGTTAGCACAACGCAGTTGATGTAGTCGTACGTCTTCACGATCCGACCGATCAAGTACCAAACGTACGGCACCTCCGAGTTCAGCACACGTTCAGCCTGATGACGTCCCTCGAACTCCAATCCAGCCGAGTGTTGAGGGAGAGTTTCGTCAGCACGACGGCGTGGTGACGATGTTGATGTTCTACCGACGCAGGGCTTCGCCTAAGCACCACTATAGTATTATCGAGGTGGATTATGGTGGAGGGGGCACCGCACATGGCTAAGAGATCAATGATCAATTGTTGTGTCTTTGGGGTGCCCCCCTGCCCCCATATATAAAGGAGCAAGGGGGGAGAGGTGCGGCCAGGCTTGGGGCGCGCCAGGAGGAGTCCTACTCCCACCGGGAGTAGGATTCCCCCCCTTTCCTAGTTGGATTAGGACTTGGGTGTTGGGGAACGTAGTAATTTCAAAAAAATTCCTACGCACACGCAAGATCATGTGATGCATAGCAACGAGGGGAGAGTGTTGTCTACGTACCCAACGCAGACCGACTGCGGAAGCGATGACACAACGTAGAGGAAGTAGTCGTACGTCTTCACGATCCAACCGATCAAGCACCGAAACTACGGTACCTCCGAGTTCAAGCACACGTTCAGCTCGATGACAATCCCCGGACTCCGATCCAGCAAAGTGTCGGGGAAGATTTTCGTCAGCACGACGGCGTGGTGACGATCTTGATGAACTACAACAGCAGGGCTTCGCCTAAACTCCGCTACAGTATTATCGAGGTATATGGTGGCAGAGGGCACCGCACACGGCTAAGGAATAGATCACGTGGATCAACTTGTGTGTGTTTCTGGGGTGCCTCTGCCTCAGTATATAAAGGAGCCAAGGGGGGAGGGGGCGCCGGCCAGGAGGAGGGCGCAGGAGGAGTCCTACTCCTTCCGGGAGTAGGACTCCCCCCCAATCCTATTCCAACTAGGATTCCCCAAGGGGGAAAGAGGGAGAGGGGTGGCCGCCACCTCTCCTAGTCCTAATAGGACTAGGGGAAGGGGGAGGCGTGCAGCCCTTGTGGGCAGCCCTTTCACCTTTCCACTAAGGCCCATGAAGGCCCATATGGTTCCCGGGGGGTTCCGGTAACCTCCCGGTAACCCGGTAAAATCCCGATTTCACCCGGAACACTTCCGATATCCAAATATAGCCTTCCAATATATCAATCTTTACGTCTCGACCATTTCGAGACTCCTCGTCATGTCCGTGATCACATCCGGGACTCCGAACAACCTTCGGTACATCAAAATGCATAAACTCATAATATAACTATCATCGTAACCTTAAGCGTGCGGACCCTACGGGTTCGAGAACAATGTAGACATGACCGAGACACGTCTCCGGTCAATAACCAATAGCGGGACCTGGATGCCCATATTGGCTCCTACATATTCTACGAAGATCTTTATCGGTCAGACCGCATAACAACATACGTTGTTCCCTTTGTCATCGGTATGTTACTTGCCCGAGATTCGATCGTCGGTATCCAATACCTAGTT
The DNA here is from genome assembly GCF_018294505.1 of Triticum aestivum. Classification (NCBI taxonomy): domain Eukaryota; kingdom Viridiplantae; phylum Streptophyta; class Magnoliopsida; order Poales; family Poaceae; genus Triticum; species Triticum aestivum. Next base: position 7,825,419 of record NC_057812.1, on the reverse strand, counting down.
CAATCTCGTTACCGGCAAGTCTCTTTACTTGTTCTATAATACATCATCTCGCAACTAACTCATTAGTTGCAATGCTTGCAAGGCTTATGTGATGTGCATTACCGAGAGGGCCCAGAGATACCTCTCCGACAATCGGAGTGACAAATCCTAATCTCGAAATACGCCAACCCAACATCTACCTTTGGAGACACCTGTAATGCTCCTTTATAATCACCCATTTACGTTGTGACGTTTGGTAGCACCCAAAGTGTTCCTCCGGCAAACGGGAGTTGCATAATCTCATAGTCATAGGAACATGTATAAGTCATGAAGAAAGCAATAGCAACATACTAAATGATCGGGTGCTAAGCTAATGGAATGGGTCATGTCAATCAGATCATTCAACTAATGATGTGATCCCGTTAATCAAATAACAACTCTTTGTCTATGGTTAGGAAACATAACCATCTTTAATTAACGAGCTAGTCAAGTAGAGGCATACCAGTGACACTCTGTTTGTCTATGTATTCACACATGTATTATGTTTCCGGTTAATACAATTCTAGCATGAATAATAAACATTTATCATGATATAAGGAAATAAATAATAACTTTATTATTGCCTCTAGGGCATATTTCCTTCAGTCTCCCACTTGCACTAGAGTCAATAATCTAGTTCACATCGCGATGTGATTTAACAGCAATAGTTCACATCACCATGTGATTAACACTCAAAGGGTTTACTAGAGTCAGTAATCTAGTTCACATATCTATGTGATTAACACCCAAAGAGTACTAAGGTGTGATCATGTTTTGCTTGTGAGATAATTTTAGTCAACGGGTCTGTCACATTCAGATCCGTAAGTATTTTGCAAGTTCTATGTCTACAATGCTCTACACGGAGCTACTCTAGCTAATTGCTCCCACTTTCAATATGTATCCAGATCGATACTTAGAATCATCTGGATTAGTGTCAAAAAATTGCATCGACGTAACTCTTTACGACGAACCTTTTTGTCACGTCCATAATCGAGAAACATATCCTTATTTTACTAAGGATAATTCTGACCGCTGTCCAGTGATCTACTCCTAGATCACTATTGTACTCCCTTGCCAAATCAATGCAGGGTATACAATAGATCTGGTACACAGCATGACATACTTTATAGAACCTATGGCCAAGGCATAGGGAATAACTTTCATTCTCTTTCTGTCTTCTGCCGTGGTCGGGCTTTGAGTAATACTCAACTTCATACCTTGTAATACAGGCAAGAACTCTTTCTTTGACTGCTCCATTTTGAACTACTTCAAAATCTTGTCAAGGTATGTACTCATTGAAAAAAAACTTATCAAGCGTCTTGATCTATCTCTATAGATCTTGGAGCTCAATATGTAAGCAGCTTCACCGAAGTCTTTCTTTGAAAAAAAACTCCTTTCAAACACTCCTTTATGCTTTACAGAATAATTCTACATTATTTCCGATCAACAATATGTCATTCACATATACTTATCAGAAATGCTGTAGTGCTCCCACTCACTTTCTTGTAAATACAGGCTTCACCGCAAGTCTGTATAAAACTATATGCTTTGATCAACTCATCAAAGCGTATATTCCAATTCCGAGATGCTTGCACCAGTCCATAGATGGATCGCTGGAGCTTGCACATTTTGTTAGCACCTTTCGGATTGACAAAACCTTCTAGTTGCATCGTATACAACTCTTCTTTAATAAATCCATTAAGGAATTCAGTTTTGTTTATCCGTTTGCCAGATTTCATAAAATGCGGCAATTGCTAATATGATTCGGACAGACTTAAGCATAGATATGAGTGAGAAGGTCTCATCGTAGTCAATCCCTTGAACTTGCCGAAAACCTTTTGCGACAAGTAGAGCTTTGTAGACAGTAACATTACCATCAGCGTCAGTCTTCTTCTTAAAGATCCATTTATTTTCAATTGCTTGCCGATCATCGGGCAAGTCAACCAAAGTCCATACTTTGTTCTCATACATGGATCATATCTCAGATTTCATGGCCTCAAACCATTTCGCGGAATCTGGGCTCATCATCGCTTCCTCATAGTTCGTAGGTTCATCATGATCTAGTAGCATGACTTCCAGAAAAGGATTACCGTACCACTCTGGTGCGGATCTCAATCTGGTTTACCTACGAGGTTCGGTAGTAACTTGATCTGAAGTTACATGATCATCATCATTAGCTTCCTCACTAATTGGTGTAGGAGTCACAGGAACAAATTTCTGTGATGAACTACTTTCCAATAAAGGAGAAGGTACAATTACCTTATCAAGTTTTCTACTTTCCTCCCACTCACTTCTTTCAAGAGAAACTCCTTCTCTGGAAAGGATCCATTCTCAGCAACGAATATCTTGCCTTCGGATCTATGATAGAAGGTGTACCCAACATTTTCTTTAGGGTATCCTATGAAGACGCATTTTTCCGATTTGGGTTTGAGCTTATCAGGATGAAACTTTTTCACATAAGCATCACAACCCCAAACTTTAAGAAACGACAACTTTGGTTTCTTGCCAAACCACAGTTCATAAGGCATCGTCTCAACGGATTTTGATGGTGCCCTATTTAACGTGAATGCAGCTGTCTCTAATGCATAACCCCAAAACGATAGTGGTAGATCGGTAAGATACATCATAGATTGCACTATATCCAATAAAGTACGGTTATGACGTTCGGACACACCATTATGCTGTGGTGTTCCAGGTGGCGTGAGTAGTGAAACTATTTCACATTGTTTTAACTGAAGACCAAACTCGTAACTCAAATATTTTACCTCTGCGATCATATCGTAGAAACTTTTAATTTCTTGTCACGATGGTTTTTCCACTTCACTCTGAAATTCTTTGAACTGTTCAAATGTTTCAGACTTATGTTTCATCAAGTAGATATCCCCATATCTGCTCAAATCATCTGTGAAGGTCAGAAAATAATGATACCTGCTGCAAGCCTTAATATTCATCGGACCACATACATCAGTATGTATGATTTTCAACAAATATGTTGCTTGCTTCATTGTTCCGGAGAACGGCGTTTAGTCATCTTTCCCATAAGGCATGGTTCGCAAGCATCAAGTGATTCATAATCAAGTGATTCCAAAAGCCCATCAGCATGGAGTTTCTTCATGCGCTTTACACCAATATGATTTAAACAGCAGTGCCACAAATAAGTTGCACTATCATTATTAACTTTGCATCTTTTGGTTTCAATATTATGAATATGTGTATCACTACGATCGAGATCCAACGAACTTGTTTCATTGGGTGTATGACCATCGAAGGTTTTATTCATGTAAACAGAACAACAATTATTCTCTGACTTTAATGAATAACCGTATTGCAATAAACATGATCAAATCATATTCATGCTCAACGCAAAAACCAAATAACACTTATTTAGGTTCAACACTAATCCCGAAAGTATAGGGGAGTGTGCGATGATGATCATATCAATCTTGGAACTACTTCCAACACACATCGTCACTTCACCCTTAACTAGTCTCTGTTTATTCTGCAACTCCCGTTTCGAGTTACTAATCTTAGCAACTGAACTAGTATCAAATACTGAGGGTTTGCTATAAACACTAGTAAAGTACACATCCATAACATGTATATCAAATATACTTATGTTCACTTTGCCATCCTTCTTATCTGCCAATCACTTGGGGTAGTTCCGCTTCCAGTGACCAGTCCCTTTGCAGTCGAAACACTTAGTCTCAGGCTTAGGACCAGACTTGGGCTTCTTCACTTGAGCAGCAACTTGCTTGCTGTTCTTCTTGAAGTTCCCCTTCTTCCCTCTGCCCTTTTCTTGAAACTAGTGATCTTGTCAACCATCAACACTTGATGTTTTTCTTGATTTCTACCTTCGTTGATTTCAGCATCACGAAGAACTTGGGAGTTGTTTCCGTTATCCCTTGCATATTATAGTTCATCACGAAGTTCTACTAACTTGGTGATGGTGACTAGAGAATTCTGTCAATCACTATCTTATCTGGAAGATAAACTCCCACTTGATTCAAGCGATTGTAGTACCCAGACAATCTGAGCACATGCTCACTAGTTGAGCGATTCTCCTCCATCTTTTAGCTATAGGACTTGTTGGAGACTTCATATCTCTCAACTCGGGTATTTGCTTGAAATATTAACTTCAACTCCTGGAACATCTCATATGGTCCATGACGTTCAAAAAGTCTTTGAAGTCCCGATTCTAAGCCATTAAGCATGGTGCACTAAACTATCAAGTAGTCATCATATTGAGCTAGCCAAACGTTCATAACGTCTGCATCTGCTCCTGCAATAGGTCTGTCACCTAGCGGTGCATCAAGGACATAATTCTTCTGTGCAGCAATGAGGATAAACCTCAGATCACGGATCCAATCCGCATCATTGCTACTAACATCTTTCAACACAATTTTCTCTAGGAACATATCAAAATAAACATATGGAAGCAACAACGCGAGCTATTGATTTACAACATAATTTGCAAAATACTATCAGGACTAAGTTCATGATAAATTTAAGTTCAATTAATCATATTACTTAAGAACTCCCACTTAGATAGATATCCCTCTAATCCTCTAAGTGACCACGTGATCCAAATCAACTAAACCATAACCGATCATCACGTGAGATGGAGTAGTTTTCAATGGTGAACATCGTTATGTTGATCATATCTACTATATGATTCACGCTCGACCTTTCGGTCTCCGTGTTCCGAGGCCATATCTGCATATGCTAGGCTCGTCAAGTTTAACCTGAGTATTCTGCGTGTGCAAAACTGGCTTGCACCCATTGTAGATGGACGTAGAGCTTATCACACCCGATCATCACGTGGTGTCTGGGCACGACGAACTTTGGCAACGGTGCATACTTAGGGAGAACACTTCTTGATAATTTAGTGAGAGATCATCTTATAATGCTACCGTCAATCAAAGCAAAAATAAGATGTATAAAAGATAAACATCATATGCAATCAAAATATGTGACATGATATGGCCATCAGCATCTTGCTTCTTTGATCTCCATCTCCAAAATACTGTCATGATCTATATCGTCACCGGCATGACACCATGATCTCCATCATCTTGATCTATATCAATGTGTCGTCGCGTGGTCGTCTCGCCAACAATTGCTCTTGCAACTATTGCTATCGCATAGCGATAAAGTAAAGCAATTATTGGACGCTTGCATCTTATGCAATAAAGAGAAAACCATAAGGCTTTTGCCAGTTGCCGATAACTTCAACAAAACATGATCATCTCATAAAACAACTTATATCTCATCACGTTTTGACCATATCACATCACAACATGCCCTGCAAAAACAAGTTAGACATTCTCTACTTTGTTGTTGCAAGTTTTACGTGGCTGCTACGGGCTTAAGCAAGAACCAATCTCACCTACGCATCAAAACCACAATGATAGTTTGTCAATTTGACTCCGTTTTAACCTTCGCAAGGACCGGGCGTAGCCGCACTCGGTTCAACTAAAGTTGGAGAAACAGTCACCCGCAAGTCACCTATGTGCAAAGCACGTCGGGGAAACCGGTCTCGCGTAAGCGTACGCGTAATGTCGGTCCGGGCTGCTTCATCCAACAATACCGCCGAACCAAAGTATGGCATGCTGGTAGGCAGTATGACTTGTATCGTCCACAACTCACTTGTGTTCTACTCGTGCATATAACATCAACATAAATAACCTAGGCTCTGATACCACTGTTGGGGAACGTAGTAATTTCAAAAATTCCTACGCACACGCAAGATCATGTGATGCATAGCAACGAGGGGAGAGTGTTGTCTACGTACCCAACACAGACCGACTGCGGAAGCGATGACATGACGTAGAGGAAGTAGTCGTACGTCTTCACGATCCAAACGATCAAGCACCGAAACTACGGTACCTCCGAGTTCAAGCACACGTTCAGCTCGATGACGATCCCCGGACTCCGATCCAACAAAGTGTCGGGGAAGATTTTCGTCAGCACGATGGCGTGGTGAAGATCTTGATGAACTACAGCAGCAGGGCTTCGCCTAAACTCCGCTACAGTATTATCGAGGTATATGGTGGCAGGGGGCACCGCACACGGCTAAGGAATAGATCACGTGGATCAACTTGTGTGTGTTTCTGGGGTGCCTCTGCCTCAGTATATAAAGGAGCCAAGGGGGGAGGGGGCGCCGGCCAGGAGGAGGGCGCAGGAGGAGTCCTACTCCTTCTGGGAGTAGGACTCCCCCCCAATCCTATTCCAACTAGGATTCCCCAAGGGGGAAAGAGGGAGAGGGGTGGCCGGCCACCTCTCCTAGTCCTAATAGGACTAGGGGAAGGGGGGAGGCGCGCAGCCCTTGTGGGCAGCCCTTTCACCTTTCCACTAAGGCCCATGAAGGCCCATATGGTTCCCGGGGGGTTCCGGTAACCTCCCGGTAACCCGGTAAAATCCCGATTTCACCCGGAACACTTCCGATAACCAAATATAGCCTTCCAATATATCAATCTTTACGTCTCGACCATTTCGAGACTCCTCGTCATGTCCGTGATCACATCCAGGACTCCGAACAACCTTCGGTACATCAAAATGCATAAACTCATAATATAACTGTCATCGTAACCTTAAGCATGCGGACCCTACGGGTTCGAGAACAATGTAGACATGACCGAGACACGTCTCTGGTCAATAACCAATAGCGGGACCTAGATGCCCATATTGGCTCCTACATATTCTACGAAGATCTTTATCGGTCAGACCGCATAACAACATACGTTGTTCCCTTTGTCATCGGTATGTTACTTGCCCGAGATTCGATCGTCGGTATCCAATACCTAGTTCAATCTCGTTATCGGCAAGTCTCTTTACTCGTTCTGTAATACATCATCTCGCAACTAACTCATTAGTTGCAATGCTTGCAAGGCTTATGTGATGTGCATTACCGAGAGGGCCCAGAGATACCTCTCCGACAATCGGAGTGACAAATCCTAATCTCAAAATACGCCAACCAAACATCTACCTTTGGAGACACCTGTAATGCTCCTTTATAATCACCCATTTACGTTGTGACGTTTGGTAGCAGCCAAAGTGTTCCTCCGGCAAACGGGAGTTGCATAATCTCATAGTCATAGGAACATGTATAAGTCATGAAGAAAGCAATAGCAACATACTAAACGATCGGGTGCTAAGCTAATGGAATGGGTCATGTCAATCAGATCATTCAACTAATGATGTGATCCCGTTAATCAAATAACAACTCTTTGTCTATGGTTAGGAAACATAACCATCTTTAATTAACGAGCTAGTCAAGTAGAGGCATACCAGTGACACTCTGTTTGTCTATGTATTCACACATGTATTATGTTTCCGGTTAATACAATTCTAGCATGAATAATAAACATTTATCATGATATAAGGAAATAAATAATAACTTTATTATTACCTCTAGGGCATATTTCCTTCATTAGGGAGGGGGAAGGAGTGGAGGAGAAGGAAGGAAGGGGGGGCGCCGCCACCCTCTCCTTGTCCTATTCGGACTAGGGGGAGGGGCACGTGCCCAACCCTTGCCTCCTCTCCTCTCTTCCACATAGGGCCACTAAGGCCCGTTAAGTTACCGGGGGGTTTCGGTAACCTCCCGGTACTCCGGTAAAATCCTGATTTCACCCGGAACACTTCCGATATCCAAACATATGCTTCCAATATATCAATCTTCATGCTCGACCATTTCGAGACTCCTCGTCATGTCCGTGATCACATCCGGGACTCCGAACAACCTTCGGTACATCAATACATATAAACTCATAATGAAACTGCCATCATAACGTTAAGCGTGCGGACCCTACGGGTTCGAGAACTATGTAGACATGACCGATACACGTCTCCGGTCAATAACCAATAGCGGAACCTGGATGCTCATATTGGCTCCTACATATTCTACGAAGATCTTTATCGGTCAGACCGCATAACAACATACGTTGTTCCCTTTGTCATCGGTATGTTACTTGCCCGAGATTCGATCGTCGGTATCTCAATACCTAGTTCAATCTCGTTACCGGCAAGTCTCTTTACTCGTTCCGGAATACATCATCCCGCAACTAACTCATTAGTTGCAAGGCTTAAGTGATGTGCATTACCGAGAGGGCCCAGAGATACCTCTCCGACAATCGGAGTGACAAATCCTAATGTCGAAGTAATCGGAGACACCTGTAGAGCACCTTTATAATCACCCAGTTTTGTTGTGACGTTTGGTAGCACACAAAGTGTTCCTCCGGTAAACGGGAGTTGCATAATCTCATAGTCATAGGAACATGTATAAGTCATGAAGAAAGCAATAGCAACATACTAAACGATCGGGTGCTAAGCTAACGGAATGGGTCATGTCAATCACATCATTCTCCTAATGATGTGACCCCGTTAATCAAATGACAACTCATGTCTATGGCTAGGAAACATAACCATCTTTGATCAACGAGCTAGTCAAGTAGAGGCATACTAGTGACACTCTGTTTTTCTATGTATTCACACATGTATTATGTTTCCGGTTAATACAATTCTAGCATGAATAATAAACATTTATCATGAAATAAGGAAATAAATAATAACTTTATTATTGCCTCTAGGGCATATTTCCTTCACTTTCAGGGTATCCAGGGAATCTTATTTAAGTGCTCCTTTTAATATTTCTTACTGCAATCCTTAATTGAAAATCGAGAACACAATCATTTTCTTGTAGTAGCTTCTTATTTCCTTGTTTCTGAGCCAAAGATCTTTTAGGAAAATATTTAATTTGGTCATAGTCCTTTGTTCTACCAATTCTATTATTATTTTATAATCAACTAGATGACCCGTTGCTTCTTATCATGCGATGGACATTGGGGTTTATCAAACGTTACCTTTAACACGGTGATCATAACGACAACCTATAGGTTCATCGGAAAGTTTGACAAGACTTGATAGCTCAAGAGTGGGATTTGCTCCTCCGACGATGGAGATATATTTTTAGAGCCCTCTCAGTGTGACGACATCCATCATCATCTGGCCAGACACAGGTGACTACATCACAGGGTTGCCGAAACATGTCAACGAGAAAGAAGAGCAAAACCAGGAACGAAAATACCAGTACAAGTGAGCATGTGTATGACTCAAGAGGATACCGATACATCTCATCTCGGGTTTTGTAAAGTATCTCGAAGCAAAGGGAATAGCACATGATAACCAAACATTCACTCAAATGTCATTCATCTACTCAAAGGGATGGATATGGACATCCCTCCTCTTGGCCGGCAAAGGGAGGAATACTTTCCCTCCCCCTCTCCAACCTATATATACTAGAGGTTTTGGGCACTTTTTGGTGACACAAGTTTTGGAGCCTCCTCTAGTTCTCTAGTTCTCTAGTTTTAGTTGGTGCTAGTTGATCGATTAGAGCTATACCTAGACCCTCTAATCCTCATAATTAGAAGCCCAGCGTGGTTCTAATCTCCTTCATCTAATTCTCCGGCGATGATTTTCTCTGGACAGTGAAGCGCTGCAGGATAATGAAGACCATACACTTGCAACTCATAGAGAGGTTGTGCTTTCAGTGTTCCGTCTGAGGGACCGTTGGTGGGTGGTTTGTGGGATCATTCATCTACGGTTCGAGGGACTCCAAGTATGATCTACGCCGACTCATCTTCTTTCGCTGCAACTCGCAGTTAGTAATGATCGGACCCAAACTGTTAATGCATCTTCATATTGTTCCTAGGTGACGGTAGGGCGATTTTTTTTGTTTTCTATTACGTTTTCCAACAGTTTGGCAGTCCGAGTAATGGTTTGAGGGTACGATTACCCGGGATCCACGAATCGTCCCATATCCTTATAGATGAACCCGCTCCAAAATGTTTTATCAAGCCCAATTTCAAAACCTCCCTACCATGTAAATAGCTCTCCAAGCATGAGAAGACCCGTTCTTGTTCTTTGCACTCATGAAATCAAAATCAAGGAAATATTTACCTTGCAATACACTTGCACATAGAGAGTTGGGAGAGGCCTTGGCCTCATCACGTAGGAAGCTCACAACTCCATTATAAGAAAATATGCCACACACAACCATGCGCTCAGTCGCCCAGGCAGACACGTCGATCCCACATCCGGTCGCTCCTGTTATCCACCAAATGATGTGCATAGCCGCCCGAAAGATTGTGGCGCCCATCTTGATGCGTGACATGGGAAGAAAAATGCGTAGAAGTGGGCCAAAAAAAGAAAAGATACATAAAGAGTTCCAATAAACAGAGAGAGAAGGGGAAAATACAGGGGTGGGAGGCAAGCTCAGCTGCCCATTAAGATTAGTGTGTGGAGCATCCGCGCGGGCGTCTCCTATTTTTCTTTTATCGCGTAGATAGTTGTTCACCAAACGTGCACCCCCTTCCATCGTGACGTGAACTTGGGCCGACCCAAGTAGTGTAGGCTCCCTCTTTCCTGTTTGGGGAAGGTTAAGACCTGGCCGACCCAAGTAGCTTAGGTTCCCTCTTCCTGTTTTGGGAAGGTTAAGACCTTTTTTTCCTTTTACTTTTTTTTCTCTTCCCTTTTTTCTTTTGTTTCTTTTTATGTTTGTTTTTTCTTTTATTTTTAGTTTTCAGTTTTGTTTTATTTTTCCTTCATAATTGTGTTTTTCTTATTCATTTTGTGAACTTCTTTCAAATTCATGAATATTTTTTGAATCATGATTTTTCTAAATCATGAACTTTTCCAAATTATTAACATTTTTAAATTATGATTTTTTTTAATTGTGAACATTTTTAAAATTTCAAACAATTGGTGACATTTTCTGAAATTGTGAACATTTTTTACAAATTCACGACCATTTCTAGAAGTTTTGAACATATTTTTCAGATTCATGAACATCCTTTTACAAAATCAAGAATATTTTTGAAAACCTAAGCATTTTCGAACTGATGAACATTTAATGAATTATAAACATTTTACAGATTTGAGAACTTTTTTTGGAACCCGTGAATATTTTTTGAATTCGCGAATATTTTTTAAAACTTGCAAAAATGCTTTGAAAGTCAGAAACATTTTTTAATTCAAGAAAAAAATTTAATTTCTAGAATATTTTGATATTTTATTTTTATTCAAAATCCTTGACTTTTTTAGTGAAACAAAAAACAAGAAAAAAACGTAAGGAAAAAAAGCAGGGGCGGCCGCCCCTCACAGGGGCCGGCCCATAAGCGTGCGCGGGAGGGAGGGGGTGCGCATGTCGATGAATAGGAGGTCCCAGCCGCGAGCAAATGCTCTTTCCAGCAGTCGGGGAGAAATCGTCTTGCATCCGGCCGCCCCTCACCGAGCAGCACGCCGCCGGCGGTTCGTCCCTTCCGCTCCTCCTTTCCTCCCTGTTGTTAATCACCCTCATTGAACTTATTAATGTTGCCATCTCATATGCTGTCGTACTATATATAACTGCGTATGATCCTCTTGATGCTCCATTTGAGCTAATAAAATCCACCCTTATTCGAAAATATAACTGCGTATGTAGGGTCAGCAACATGGTAAAGGATTCAATTTGGATACAGAGCTAGCGAGGAAGAGTTGATGCATCAAGCACACTTGGTTGAGAAAGAGATTCATGAATGCTTCGCACGTGTGAGGTAAGGCTGGTAATCATGATCCTGAGTTGTGTGTGTGCAGTTCCCTTTTTGGAAGGCCCTTGTTGCTGATCAATCACATGGTTTCCTGCTCGTCTTCCAGGCTGGAGAAGGCGAAGGTGCCGGCAAATCCGAGCGGTACATGTACTGTCGTATGTGGACAAAATTGCACCGAACGAAACAAGTCCGGTTATACCCAAACGCGGCCCGAGGGACAAGGGACAAATACCCTTGAACTCGAATTTGATACAACTAAGAACCCGTGTGTTGCAACGGAAGAAAAAATAGCACACATTTTTAACCCTATAACCATCACTAAAGACCACAGTAGGTCCACGTTCTTTGTTTTAGGGGGGCATCATCACATTTGTTTTGCCGCTTATCCTTCTTCTCACTCTTGCTAGTGGTGGGCTCAATGTTCACACAAACAAAACGTGTTTAAATGTGATTAATCCTAAGGCCTCTCTCTCTCTCTCTCTCTCGCGCGCGCGCGGGGTGAGAAATATGTTGTTTTCCCCTGCGAGTGTTTTCAAAGGTGTGCATGTGTTGTTATCAATGTTTTCTCTCGTCTCTATTTGGTTTTAGTGGATATTTATTTGCAATCTGGACCATCTCCGATACGAAAAAAATGGACTGTGCGCTATATAATTATAAGTTTGCTTCCAAAATACATATTAAAAAATATTTAATAGATGAAAATAACATCATATTCATATTCTACATATTTTTCTAATCAAATTTCATATATAAAATGTTAAAATCGAAGTTACGGTTTAAAAGATATGAATAATTTAAAAAACATATGTTTGACTTAAATATGATCTGCGGGTGAATTACGTAAAACATCGGGGGCGGGGGGATCCTGAAAAAAAATGAAAAATAACGGTTCAACTCTGATTTAAATGTGTAGTGCGGGTTGATTCATAGAAAATACAGGGGGTTTTGTGCAAAATTGCGTGACGAACCACCAGAACCAATCCTTGCTTTGTTATTAGGGAAAGATTTTCATGCGAATTTAAAGAATATCATGAATTTAAAAATGTTTTCAGATTGAGAACTCTGTTCCAAAATTGTAAAATGTTCACAAACTAAGAAAATGTTTTTAAATTGAAAAAAGTTTCCAAAGTTAAAATGGGAAGAAAAAACTCAGAATAAAAGCAAAAGAAAACACACACACACACACACACACACACAAGAAGTAAAACCCGTTCCGGAATTAACTCTAGCCAAAGAGGTGTTTGGATGACAGGGTTAGATTGACAATAAATGCACTAGGAGAACTAGCTTCAATTAGCACCTCTTGGGTGAGATAGTTTTTTTGGGTGAGTTAGGTGCAATTAGCTCAAACTAACCCTCGTGTTTGAATACTTTAGGGCTATTTGAGTCCAAACTAGATCAAACTAACTCTAACCCATGAATCTAAAATGGGTCAGTAAAAATGACAAAATGGGCTGGCACATACAAGTCTCATAATGCCCACGCCCCCATGCGGAATACAAGGAAATTGCATCCGAGAAAAAGTTTCATTTTCATCCGCATATGCGGCGCGCATATCGCAAAGGAGCTCCTGTAGCGCGATGGAACGAGCAATTATGCACCCCAAGCCAGGGGCAGAGCTAGTCACGCAGGGAAGTACGCGCGTATTGTTTAGAGGAAAACAGTGCATGTATCGTGATAAATAATGGGCAAATCCTCTCCAACGACACGCGAGCATTATGTCTTGCATTAAGTGAGACGGTAGCAGCTTCGCTGAATGTTTTTCTCGTGTCGTATTCACGCGCGCATAGCAAGAAAGAATAGCAGAGGAGATCCACTCGCCCTAGGTCCCATTTGTGGTTAGTAGGGGGCGCATCCTAATTGAGGCGATTCGAGCCGGTTTTCTTCAGGTTTTTTCATTTTCTTTGTCATTCTTCGTTTTTTTCATTCTTTTTTGCAATTTGTTTCTTCAATTTTCTCATTTTCTTTTGTCTTTTGTTTATTTTGTTTCTTTTTTCGGTTTTTTTTGTTCTTTGGGTCATTATTGTTTTACATTTTATGTATATGTCAACAACATTTTTCTAATACACATTTAATATTTTTAATACAAATTAGACATTTTGTAATACATGGTCAACATTTTTTCAATACAAACTAAGAATTTTTGTAATGCATGGTCAACATTTTTCTAATACATGTCTAACATTTTACCAATACAAACTAAACATTTTTGTAATGCATGGTCAACATTTTTGTAATACACGTCTAACATTTTCTCAATACAAATTAATTTTTTTATAATACATGGTAAACATTTTTTTCCTATACACATTTTAAACATTTTTCAAATGCCTGACTAAAAAATTTCGAGTACAAGATTAACATATTTTGAATACATGGTCAACATTTTCTTTATACAGATTAAAAAATTTCCAAAGGCTTGATTAACATTTTACAAACACTTGTTCAACATTTTTAAATGATTGATTAACATTTTAATTACATGATAATTTTTTTTCAATATTATTTAAATACAGGGTCAACAATTTTCTATACACATTTAACATTATCCAAACACTTTTTCAATATTTGTTCAAATACTTTATTAACAAATTTATATACATAATCAAAAAATTCATATTTTTTAATACGTGGTCAACATTTTTTGTCTATACATTTACCATTTACCAAATACTTGATTAACATTTTTCAATTACTTGTTCAACATGTTTTTCAAATTCTTGATTATCATTTATATATATATACATGATAAAAAATTCATCATTTTTTAATACATGATGAACAAGTTTTTGTATACACGTTCAACATTTCTGAATGCTTGATTAACATTTTTTTTCAAATACTTGTTGAATATTTTTTTGAATGCTTAATTAATACTTTTTCCAAATACTTGTTGAATATTTTTTGAATGCTTGATTAATTGTTTTTTCAAATACTTGTTTAAAATTTTCCGAATGGTTGAGTAAAAATTTTTAAATACCTTTTCAGAAAATTCCTTTATTTTGTAGAGTACATATTTAGAATATTTTAAAGTATAAACAAATGTTGACAATAAAGCAAGAAACGAAAACAGAAAACGTAAAAAGAAAATAGAAAAAGGGGCTGTGGCCTCCCGTGCGCGTGGGCCGGCCCATCTCGCTCATTTGGGCGCCCCTACTTACTCCCGCATTCTCCGGCGTCTCCGCCGCAAATCGGCACCGGCGGCAACTCCTCTCTCTCTCTTCCTTGCGCGCCCCCAGATTTGCCCCACCGACCTCCGACTGCGTTCTGAGCCAGCGCCGCCAGGCCATCTACGCGCCGCCAGTCGACGACGGTGGTGGTCGGGATGCAGTCCTCGTCGGCGCTCATGCCGGGTGGCATCCGGCTGCTGCGGGTGGTCGTAGAGGCCGCCACGGCGGACTACCATTTGAGCCTAGGCCACCGCGTGAGCCGAGGTGTTCCCCGCAGTGAACAAGGTGAACATTTTTTCCTTGCGCATCTCCTCTCCTCCAATGTAGATCTTAGGCAGCAAAATTACTGGACCTCGGTCCACAATAGTTTCAGTTTCTCTGTGATTCTCCCAAACCGGCGAAGCTCAGTCCGCCATAGCACGAATTTAGTTCTGAATCTGAATTGCCTGCTGATCATCATTCATTTAATTTCCTTCTCTGTTTTCCATGTATGTGTATGCAGTATGCTCAGTAGTGTTGTTACTGAACCTCAGTCCATTTATTACCGGACCTCAGTACACAATAGTTTGTTGTTAGATCCTTGAGTCGCTCCGGAATCTGTGAAATCCACCATGTATACCGATAGGTGAATTTCAGGCATCGACAGTCGCAAATGTTTTTTTTTACTAAAAACTTATGCAGTGAAGATATCCAAAGGTGAACCATACTGCATCCGAGCTAGGGTATGTGAGTATAACGCATAACAGAGAAAGCAAACACTTTTATTCGACCATCAGTGGCAGCCATCAATTGTGTTTCCTGAAAATTCAGATAGTGGAGGGGTTACAGATATGATATTCGTGCTGAGGAGGCACAGGATCTCAAGGGGCTACAGATTTTCGACCGGTCCAGGAAGATATGGATGTCCGATGAATGAGTCTCCTTGTCATTGTTGGGTCAGACTGCGCGGAAGCAATTTGTATGATCGGTTCTGCTCAACTAGATCGGCCTTGGTATGCAGATTAAGTTAGAGACATTAGTTTGTTATAACAATGTCAGGTGAAAGGGATATTTTCATTCTGAAAGTCGTGCCTGATCAGAATGGTGGTAGCCATAGGCCATAGCCTTGCCCATTTTGCTGGTTCCGATTACAGCGGTCTACAAAAAGTTTGTCCAATCAACCTGCCGCTGCAGGATTTTATATGAATTTTCAACTTAGACTGTGTGGCCACATTGGAAACCATGGAAGAGCGCTAACAAATCTGGAAAGGCCAAGACTATGTGCCATTTGAATCAAGAGATGTGTGCTGGCTGAATGGTATGCACATTCTTTTCAAAGATGGCTGTTATATCGGTGATGAGTACTTAGTGATATAACCAGTGCAAGACCTAGAAGAACGCACTCCGTCAGATTCTGCACGTACATTTCTACAATAATTCGAAAGTAATTAGGCTGTATCAATGCAATTGAAGGAAATCTGTTACCTATTTGCAATTCTATTTTGTGACGATTTCCCTGCAGGTTGGACATCAATGGGGTCGTATTTTATTCTTGGACATAGTTTTCAGGTTTGCAAGGATGATTCATGGAAATTATAGGAGCCAGCAATGGTGATGAGAGAGAAAAAGATTTTGACAGGCTAGCACCATGTCCATCAGACCACCACCATGATGATAGTTCTCCACTCCTGCACGCACAGTAAGGAGAGGAACGACATTCTAACTCGTGATGCTTCAGGGGTTACAAACTGGTCGTTTGCATTTGCGCAGTCCTCTAGAGTTATGTGATATCTCAAAATGTGAAAAGATGCATCTAGAAGCCTACTTTATGTTCTTTAATTATCGATCAGTGAGCTGTCTCCACATTGGTTACTAGTTGGTTTATTAACAACTGCAGTCAGCTGAACATAAAAAAGGGCAAGTAGCTGGATCAGATCTACTATTGCCTCGTTGACTAGCTGGTGTCTTTCCCAAGTGATATATACTCCCTCCGTCACAAAATAAGCGTCTCAACTTTGTACTAACTATAGTACAAAGGTGTACTAAGCTTGAGACACTTATTTTGGGATGAATGGAGTACATAATAACCACCTCCCACCCACCTTGTCTTTGCCCCAGTGGGTTTATTCGTTCTTGCCTGCATTAATTAGTACTCCCTCCGTCCCATAATATAAGACGTTTTTTGACTCTAATGTAGTGTCAAAAAACGTCTTACATTATGGGACGGAGGGAGTAGATCTGATGAATTGCGTAGCCGGATCATTGGATTCCTGAAAACGTACACTGTCCCTGCTTAGTTTATACCACCAATTAATGGTATGCAAATTTGCTTTCTGGCATATTATATTATCGCTGTAAAGGAATTTTTGATATCTGGATTATATATGGTGGCTTGACTTACAGAGGCATGGTTTCCTGTTCACTGCTTCTAGGTGTGCTGGATAGCCAGTAATTCAGTGTGTAAAGCAAGGAATGATAGGAATGTACTATTGTCCACATTTTTCAGAGTTGAGATCGATACACTAGATGCAGACCAAACGCACCAAACCAAACCAAAGGAATTCACAAAATGGATACCAAACCAAAGGAATGCTGGACAGGTAAGCACTAGGAGATGAAGAAAATGAGAAGCACACACACTAGTTCATCAGGTTCTTATTGTAGTCACCAAGGGTGGACTGTCTGGCTACATTGGAGACCACGGAACAGCACTAAGAGATTTGAAAAGGTGTAGAAACGGGAGACGTTTCTTGGTGTCATGCAGATAACTCAACTGATATATCAGTGATGAGTACTATATATTTTATGATATACAGCTAGAAATTTGCTACATTTTTTTGGAAGAAGTAGAGGCAAGCACTCTGTCAAATCCTGCATGTACACTTCTATAGTAATTCAAAAGTAATTAGGCTGTACAAAAGTAATTAGGCCATCTACACGCCGTTCTCATATGCGCCGCCAATCTACGATGGTGGTGGTGGTCGGGATGCAGTCCTCGCCGGCGCTCATGTTGGGTGGCCTCCGCCGGCCGCGGCTGGTCGTAGAGGCCGCCACGGCGGGCCACCATTTGAGCCTGTGCGAGCCTGAGCCACCGCGTGAGCCGAGCTGTTCCACACAGCGAACAAGGTGCACTTTTTTTTTCCTTGCACATCTCCTCTCCTTCAGTGTAGATCTTAGGCAGCAAAATTACTGGACCTCAGTCCACAATAGCTTCAGTTTCTCTGCGATTCTCTAAAACCGGCGAAGCTCAGTCCGCCATAGGACTAATTTATAGTTCTGAATCTGAGTTGCCTGCTGATCATCATTCATTTAGTTTCCTTCTCTGCTTTCCTTGTTCGTTCCATGTATGCTCAGTGTTGTTGTTACTAGAGCTCGGTCCAATTAATTACTGGACCTCGCCACCGAATCTGCGAAATCCACTATGTATACCAATACGTGAATTTCAGGCATCGACAGTCGCAAATGTTTTTTTTACTAAAAACTTATGCAGTGGAGATATCCAAAGGTGAACCATACTGCATCCGAGCTAGGGCGTGTGAGCATAAGGCATAACAGAGAAGGCAAACACTTTTATTTGACCATCAGTGACAGCCATCAACTGTGTTTCCTGAAAATTCAGATAGTGGAGGAGTTACGACGGATATGATATGCATGCTGAGGAGGCACAGAATCTCAAGGGGCTACAGATTTTCAACAGGTCCAGGAAGATCTGGATGTCGGATGAACGAGTCTCCTACTCTCCTTGTCATTCTTGGACCAGCCTGCGCCAAAGCAATTTGTAATTTCGGTTCTGCTCAACTAGATCGGCCTTGGTATGCAGATTGAGTTAGAGGCATTAGTTTGTTAACAATGTCAGGTGAAAGGGATTTTGTCATTCTGAAAGTCGTGCCTGATCAGAATGGTGCTAGCCATAGCCTTGCCCATTTTGCTGGTTCCGTTTACAGCGGTCTAAAAAAAGTTTGCCCAATCAACCTGCCGCTGCAGGATTTTATATGAATTTTCAACTTGGACTGTGTGCCTACATTGGAAACCATGGAAGAGCGCTAACAAGTTTGGAAAGGCAGCCAAGACTATCTGCCATATGAATCAAGAGATGTGTGCTGGCTGAAAGGTATGCACATTCTTTTCAAAGATGGTTGTTATATCAATGATGAGTATTTAGTGATATACACCAGTTCAAGACCTACAAGAATGCACTCCGTCAGATTCTGCACATACATTTCTACAGTAATTCAAAAGTAATTAGGCTGTACGAATGCAATTGAAGGAAATATGTTAATTCTTTGCAATTCTATTTTGTGATGATTTTTCCCTGCAGGTTGGACACCAATGGGGTCATATTTTATTCTTGGACACAGCTTTCAGATCTGTGTGGGTGGTTCATGGAAACCACGAGGGCCAGCAATGGTGATGGAAAGAAAAAATGATTTTGATGGGCAAGCACCATGTCCACCAGACCACCACCATGAGAATAGTTCTCCACTTCCGCACACATGCATGCTAAGGAGAAGAACGCGATTCTAACTCGTGATGCTTCAGGGGTTACAAACTGGCCATTTGTATTTAGTCACACAGCGGCGTAGGTGCTGTATTTGCGGAGTCCTCTACTAGTGTTCTGATTGCATAGATTTATGTGTCCACTGCTGAAGCTTTTCATACAGAATACTCTACTTTGTGATGTCTCAAAATGTGAAAAGATGCGTCTAGCCTACTTCATGTACTTTAATTATCGTTTAGTGAGCTGTCTCCACTTTGGTTAGTTTATTAGCAAGTCCAGATCAGCTGAACCTTTTAAAAGGGCAAGTAGCTGGATCAGATCTATTATTCCTGCCTCGTTGGGCATATATCTCCCATGTGATAGACAAGATCTACTTCTCACCCGCCTTGTCCTTGCCCCAGTGGGTTTATTCGTTCTCGCCTGCGTTAATTAGTAGATCTATTCACGTTATCGATGGATTCCCGCAAACAGACGCTGTCCCTGCTTAGCTTATACCACCAATTAGTGATACCCGAATTTGCTTCTGGCATATCATATTCTCGCTGTAAAGAAATTTCTGATATATTGGTTATATTATGGTGTATTTGACTTAAAGAGGCATGGTTTCCTGTTTTCTGCTTCTCGGTGTGCAGTGCAGGACAGGCAGTAATTTGGTGGGCAAAGCAGGGAAGGACAGGAAAGTGTTATTGTCCACAATTGTCAGACATGAGATCGATACAATAGCTGCTTGTCGATGGCAAGAAAAAAATGCTAGTCCAGGAAGTACTAGGAGGAGAACAAAATGAGAAGCACACACCGGTTCGCCAACTATGGACTGTTACACGATGGAGTTGTATGTGCAGAGCCCTCTACTACTGATCTGAAGCTTTTGATGCAGAATATTCTATTGCATGATATCTTATAATGCCTAGCTTACTTTATGTACTTAAATTATCGATCAGTGAGCTATGTCCACATTGGTTACTGGTTAATTTATTAGCAAGTCCAGTCACCTAAGCTTTAAAAATGGGCAGGTAGCTGGATCTGACCTACTATTGCCTCGCTGAGCTGCTTGGTGGGAATTTCAGCATCCTCTCAAGTAGCTGGATCACACCTACTATCTGCCTCTCGCTGAACCTTGACTCATCGCTCCTACAAAGCTGTCCCTCATTCCTTCAACTGTGTAAGCTCACCACTATGCTCCTCTGTTTTCCTCATCAAATCTGGATGTAGGGTTCTGTTTATTTTCTCTGTTGCTGCAACCGGCTAATTTAGTCCGTGATTTTCTACTCCAACAGGTTTTCTATCCACTGTTATATTCACTGGTTGTTTCTACTACCTCCAATCTAGAAGCACTTTCATTGCTCGTCTATCATTTATTCAGGTAATTTCCCATGCTAAAAGTAGTATTCTTAGTTTGTTCCATTGTCTACGAATCTGCCAGTAGGTTTCCCTATCTCCATTGCAGTCGACTAATTTATCTCCTCATTTTGCACTCCAACATGTTTTTCATCAATCACACGTCCAACAATTCCAGTGCTCGTCTTTAGATTTATTCAAGCCATTCCACAGTCCACACCAAGAAAAAACAAGGAGAAGAGGGGAAATTTTTCTTTATAGCTTTCGCTCCTATTTTCCCATTTTACTTGGTCATCTCCATACTAGGTGTTTCATCATTATGTATCTTTATGGATAGAATTTGTTCTCTTACTGTCCTCTATAAACAACCTCTTAAACTCTCTTTCAGAATAGTGCCCTCGGCAGAAGAGGAACAGTCCTACAATTACAATCCGATGGCGGAAGTGGCCTTAGCTATAGCTGGCTTAAGATTGGCTGCATTGCCGGTCTTGAAGAAGCTCCATGCTAATGCTTCAACATATCTTGGAGTGGACATGGCGCGTGAGCTCCATGAACTGGAGACCACAGTCTTGCCGCAGTTCGAGCTATTGATTGAAGCAGCAGATAAGGGAAACCACAGGCCCAAGTTGGACAAGCATTCTATCTGGCCGAAGACTTGCTGAACGAGCATGAGTACAACCTCCTTAAGCTCCAAGCAAAGGGGAAATATTCCTTGTCAGCCAATGCTTCCATCAAAAGCACTTTTATGAAGCCTCTGCATGCTGCATCAAGCAGGTTATCCAATCTGAGCTCTGAGAACAGAAAGCTGATTCAACAGCTGAATGAACTGAAGGCTACCCTGGCGAAAGCCAAGGACTTCCGTGAACTGCTCTGCTTACCATCTGGTTATAATGCAGAGAGACCCATCATATCATCAGCTGCTGTTCCTGAGACCACATCACTACCGCCTTTGAAAGTGATTGGTCGTGACAAGGATCGGGATCATATAATAGATCTTCTTACCAAGACAACTGCCACTACCGAGTCTAGTACAGCTATGTACTCAGGTTTGGCCATTGTTGGAGCTGGAGGCATGGGAAAGTCTACATTAGCACAACTTGTTTACAATGACAAGAGGGTAAAAGAATATTTTGATGTGACAATGTGGGTAAGCATCTCACTCAAACTTGATGTCCGCCGTCATACACGAGAGATCATCGAGGCTGCCTCTCAGGGGGAATGCCCACGCATTGATAACCTTGATACTCTGCAGCGCAAGTTGATAGACATACTGCAAGAATCAAAGAAATTCCTGCTTGTGTTGGATGATATTTGGTTTGAAGCTAGCAGTGAGAGAGAATGGGATCAACTGTTAGCTCCTCTAGTTTCCCAACAGACAGGAAGCAAAGTTTTGGTAACTTCTCGACGGGATACATTTCCAGCCACTCTCTGTTGTGAAGTTTGTCCTCTGGAAAACATGGACGATGCTCACTTCTTGGCACTCTTCAAACACCATGCATTCTCTGGACCACAAATCAGAAATCCACTACCGTGTGAAAGGCTCGAAGATTTTGCAGAGAAGATTGCAAAGAGGCTTGGACAATCTCCTTTGGCGGCAAAAGTTGTGGGTTCCCAGTTGAAAGGAAAAACAGACATCACTGTATGGAAGCATGCTTTAACTATAAACATTGAAAAGTTAAGTGAGCCCATGAGAGCTCTATTGTGGAGTTATGAGAACTTAGATCCACGTCTGCAGAGGTGCTTCCTCTATTGCAGCTTGTTTCCAAAAGGCCATATATATGACACTGAGGAGTTGGTTTATCTTTGGATGGCAGAGGGCCTTGTTGATTCATGCAACCGAAACAAGAGTGTGGAAGATATTGGAAAGGATTGCTTCAAGGAGATGATCTCTGTATCATTCTTTCAACCCGATTACAATGAATTCCCTGATATCTTTCCCACGTACTATGTTATGCATGATCTCCTTCATGATCTGGCAGAATCACTCTCTAAAAATGACTACTTCAGATTGGAAGATGATAAGGTTACAGAAATACCATCTACTGTTCGACACATATCTTTTTGTGTTGAAAGTATGAAGCAACACAAGCAAAGTATCTGCAAGCTACATCATTTACGCACTATTATCTGCATATACCCCCTGATGGATGATGTCAGTGATCTTTTTAATCAGATACTACGGAATTTAAAGAAGTTGCGTGTACTATGTTTGAAATCTTACAACAGTAATAAGTTGCCAGAATCTGTTGGTGAGTTGAAGCACCTTCGGTATTTGAACATCATAAGTACACTGATTTCTGAATTGCCAAAATCACTGTGTACTCTTTACCACTTGCAGTTACTGCTGTTTAGTGCCAAAGTCGAGAGTTTCCCCAAGAAACTCTGCAATTTAAGGAAGTTAACGCATCTTAAACGGGTTGGTGAAAGAATAGGCGGCTTGAACAGTGCGAGACTGCCTCAAATTCCTAACATTGGCAAGCTAACTTTGCTTCAACAATTTGAGGAATTTTCTGTGCAAAAGAAAAAGGGATATGAGTTGCAACAGCTGATGGACATGAATGAGATTCGTGACAGTTTACATGTCACCAATCTTGAGAATGTCACTGGGAAGGATGAAGCCTTAGAATCAAAGCTGCATCAGAAAAGGCATCTTCGCATCTTGCGACTTGCCTGGAGTTGCAAGAATAAAACAAATGGAGAAGATAGTTCACATTTGGAGATTCTAGAAGGTTTGATGCCACCACCTCAACTTGGAGATCTTAAAATTGAAGGTTACAAATCTTCAAAATATCCAGGCTGGTTACTTGATAATTCATATTTTGAGAACTTGGAATCTTTAAGCTTCGAGCATTGCAGTGCATTACAAAGTCTACCATCTAATATTGAGATGTTTGGGAATTGCACTTCACTTGTCCTCGGCGATGTGCCAAACCTGAAGACATTACCTTGTCTTCCACCAGGTCTTCAAATGTTACGAGTAGACAAATGCCCACTGCTTGTATTTATTTCCAATGATGAGATGGAACAGGATGATCTGAGAGAGAATTTCATGAAGATGGACCACTTGGCATCACAACTTTGTTTAATCTGGGCGGTTGATTCAGGATCAGATATTAGGAGAGTAATCTCATGGGAGCATTCATTTCTGGAGCAGCAGATGACATTGATGCATGCTGATGTGTCACAAGTTCAAAACCTTGGATCTGCTCTAAAAAGGGAGAAATATAAAGTATTGGTAAAAGAGGATATAATCAAGGCATGGATATGCTGTCACCAGCAAAGGATGAGACTCATCTATGGAAGGAGAAGTGGGATGCCGTTGGTTCCACCATCAGGACTTTGTCAACTTATTCTTTCCTCATGCAGTGTTACAGATGGAGCTTTAGCTGCTTGCCTTGATGGCTTGGTTTCACTGACAATGTTGGACTTAAAAGATCTTATGACTTTAACTACACTTCCTTCCGAAGAGGTGCTCCAACATTTGACAGAACTTAAGGAGTTATCCATCAGATATTGCTGGTGTCTCAGGTCATTAGGGGGCTTACAAGCTGCTACCTCTCTTTCAATTGTTACATTGATTTCCTGCCCTTCTTTAGAGTTGGCATGTGGAGCAGAATGCTTGCCATTATCCCTTGAGAGGCTCTGTATATACGGTTGTGTGCTTACAGCTGACTTCCTCGGTACTGACTGGCCACACATGTATGATTTTGACATAAGCTGTTGCAGAAGCACTGCATGCTTGTCTGTTGATAGTCTCACCTCTGTTAAATCATTCTCATTGCAGAAATTGCCAGATTTATGTACGGTCGAAGGATTGTCTTGTCTGCAACTTCGCAACGTATATTTGATTGATGTTCCGAAACTCACCCCTGAGTGTATCTTACAGCTTCGAATCCAAGGATTCCTCACTGTTAGCAGTCCTGTAATAATGAACAATATGCTCTCGGCTGAAGATTTCACAGTTCCAGAATCTCTCACTCTTCTAGGATGCAAAGAGCCATTCGTCTCACTCAAAGAATCCACAAATTTCACATCTGTCAAGGTCCTGGAATTCTCTGGCTGTCAAATGATTTCCTTGCCAACAAATTTGAAGTGCTTCTCCAGTCTGAAGAATCTCTACATATGTGAATGCCCCAACATATCATCTTTACCAGATCTGCCATCCTCCCTCCAGAAGATACACATGGAGGGTTGTTCGGAACTCTTGAAAGAGAGCTGCCGAGCACCTGATGGAGAAAACTGGGCAAAGATCGCTCATATCCGCTGGAAGTACATAAATTAAAGTGTGATTTAGAATTCCGCCTACAAATAAACAGAAAGGTAAATTAGCCCCCGTTGGCCATCTTTCATTGATGTTTTTTAAGTTTCAAGTACTCTATTAAATTCAAAGTTTCGTTCATTTGTTTACCACAAATTAACAGCAGGCCCAAGATGTGTGCCTCCAGCAACCTGTTATGAGGTGTAGAGCCTGATGCTGGCTCACCTTACAGTGCGACACTGTCTCCTAATTCACATGA
This sequence comes from Triticum aestivum, assembly GCF_018294505.1. Lineage (NCBI taxonomy): Eukaryota > Viridiplantae > Streptophyta > Magnoliopsida > Poales > Poaceae > Triticum > Triticum aestivum. Next base: position 7,800,317 of record NC_057812.1, on the reverse strand, counting down.
TAGTGTCAGTTGAGGAAGATGATGATGTGCTTTGGTCTCCGCTGGTCTTTCTAGTTGCTTAATTATTCCTATGCCCTTAATTTGTCGATGTTATTGTGAAAGTGGCTGGCTGGCCAGTTGGAATATAAAAATGACCATTCCCTGCTCTGTTTATTTATCACATGTATTATGAATGAGCACTTTAATTGTGTGTGTGTGTGTGTGTGTGTGTGTGTGTGTACAATTTGATGTTGCATTTAATACAGATGGCACCTTTTATGCGTGCACTCTAGCAGATAACTGTTATCTCGCTGGTTTCCCTTTTTAAGAAATGTCTATGAATAATTCTGAACATTTTTGTGTGAGAAAGTGATGGATGACTGCATCTGGGAACCTGCAAGACTCACCTCTCACCTCTGACTACTTTGTTGGACAGCTCCTGAAAATCTTTTGGCGCTTCTTCAGCTTGTGCCTTTTGCTCCTGGAAATTCAAGGGTAACACATGCATGTATGTCACTAGAAACACCTGATTCAGTTACACCGTGTCCTGTGTTTGATCTCTTTCCATGGCAGCAATGGCACGACACGACCCCCTTCATCACCTTCATCCTGGGAGGAATCCTGACACACGGTAGGGTGCTGCCACCATTAGTTGGACACAATCACTATTTAGACAGATCATCTCGTGACAGAATACATTTGACTCTACTCAACCTGATCATTCGATCTGCAGCGGTATGGAAGTTGGTGCTGCAGCACGCGTCGATCGTGTGCATACGTGTGTGGCGACGCCGGTACCATGGTGCGCAACGCAGGGCGTCAAGTTCCAACCTCGCAGACCCGCTGTACCGTGCTACGCCATTATAATGCAGTCCGCTCTGCCACCCGCCATGAATATCGGGGCTATGGGGCAGCCGTTGTACTTAAGTTCCTCGGTGCTTCCTGTGGACGTACCTCGTTGCCGCGGCCGCCGGCATCTCCTAACTCCGATCAGTTCCTCAAGGGTTCTCTGCGAATGAAACACAGTTGAATTTGTAAACATACTCTGTTTGCCGCAAGTTCGTACTGTAATAAGCAGAGCATAGTGTGAGTATAGGACTAAAGTTTCAGAGAATACTTCTTTTTGCAATAGACACATAGATCTAACTCTCCACGTTGCTCCAATCACTATTGCTGAACTTCGAGGAGCTAGAAACTGACAAGAACTTGAACAATACATGATTGGACACTGATATAAAAATATATTTCATTTGAATATTGCTATTCCAGTTTACTGTAACACTACACGATTTTAATACAAAGGGGAAAAAAGTAAATACCTGAAGCATATGATTCTCTGCTCTGTTAATTTGTCTTCAAGGTCGCACATTCAGATTCTTGAGAGGATAAAACTGCTGATTCCCTGCTCTGTTTATTTGTATGGAAGGTCACGCATTCAGATTCTTGAGAGGATAAAAATGGTCGTTCCCTACTCTGTTTATTTTTCTCATGTACTATGAATGAACACTTCAATTGTATTGGCTTGTGCGATGTACTATATATGATGATGGTTTCTCGAGACAGTATCAATTCATCATGACTGATGTGCGCACCTACTCCTACTCTAGCAGATAACTGTTGTTTTGCTGTTTCGCCTTTTTATGCCATGCTCTGTTTTGCTGGTGTTGTCAGTGAAATGTGTATGAACAATCTGGAGCAAATTATGGGATACACTGATGGATCATGGATGATGGCAGCTGGGAAACCGCAGAAGCTGGCTCAAGGACTTATCCCGAGGCATGTGTTGTTAATGCCATGAAGAGTGCAGCTAATCTTGCTAGGGGCCGAATTACCAATACCCGAAGAATGCTTTGTTGTTGCTTATACAGCTGCTACTATCTCAGAGTTTTGAAACTGTTGTTGCTAGCCTAATCCGGGGGCCCTTGGTTACAGTCTGAAAGGCACTTGCTATGTCTGTGTGGCTGGACGGTTTCCCTGGCTTTGTACAGCCTATGTATCCACTGACTACATAGCTAGACACCTTATTGTTTCATATTATAATAATGCAATGATAACTTGATAGAGATTTCTAGAGTGCAACATTGTCTATCTTAGGTGTAGCCAAACATATAATTAAACAGTGATCACCGTGTCAAATTTACCATTCTGATACCACTACTATCGGAACAAGGTACTTAGTGACAACTCACAACCAAATGGAATAGGATTATTATGGGCAACTAATAACAAAAAAATGATATTGAATACGGTTTGATTCTTTGTGGAGTTGAAATCTTTCATGGACATCATGGTGAAGATATTATGATCCGACGGCTTACACTTCAAGGTGACCATCCCCGGCCCAAGTACGCTCATCAATCAAGGCTTCTCATCATTTTGAATGGGTGAATCAATGCGCTTTCAAAAACCATTATTGATAATGTTCACGCGGATGAAAGAGTGACAACACTGTTGCTCCAGTCCAATCGTTGCCTCTTTACCAAAGTCTTTATAGTATTTCTTCCAACAAAGATTGATACCATGAAAAGGTGTTTCCAAGAGATTTCATTGTAATTCTTAATCAGAGGAGTTACTTTGTATTTTCCTGAATTTTAGATACAAATATGTGTACTTTTAATTGTTATGAGTATGAATAAAACTACAGGTGTTTAAAAAAAACTGGTGGCCACCTTATGGGTGGGAGGCGAGGTCCTGAGTTTGATCCACCCAGACGCAAATCGTGACGAAATTTACGAAGTGTTATCTTTCAACCTAGCGTGTGGACAAAAGAAAAATTAAAAAGGACATATACATTATTTTAGTACCACTTTGGACATGTAAAAAACAAATCATGATGAAATTTACGAAGCGCTATCTTTCAACCTAGTGTGTGGATGGACAAAAATTTAAAATAGGACACGTCATTATTTTAGTACCACGTCGGACATGTATTCATCAAGGGCAAAAATAATTCTATATGGTGGACGAACCAAAAAATCGGAGAAACACGCCTTCCTTTATTATTAGGTATATAGAGGTATAGATTACTTGCATGCAGATGGGGTTCTGGTCACTTTGTGTGGAGTATATAACATTATTTGTAATAGATGTTGGTGTTTTGGATTTATGGATGTGCCGCATATATAACATGATCCCAACTGATGCTATATCATACGATGATTGTATGATTATTCATTTCACATGCATATGCTTATATTATGTGACATCGTGAATACAAGAGATGCAACTAGCAAAACTATGAACCCAGATCCAATTTTCTCTATAAGAAAACCTCTAAGATCACATGTGTACTTGCACTACTAGTCTCATATACTATTTATTCCAAAAATAAATAAAATACTTTATATACCATTATCTACTCATTATCTATTGCAACTATCAAGATTAATGTGATCAACAACCACACTAGGACTATTGGAGACACAAGTGGCTCCTTTATTCTATTCAAGTGCCACTCGAAGGAGAGGATAACTTGGCACTATCTCCAAGGATTTATACATTAGTAATCCACCTAATGGGCAACTTACCGGTTTCTATAAACCCTTGCATATGGGGGGCAACAATTTGTTACCAACTATAGGTGTTGTAGCCATCAACGCCTTGATAAATATGTCAGGTTGTAGTGTACTATGAATTACCACTAGTAGAAAAGGGGGCAAAGGTCCAGGCCGGGTCAGCCCATTAGTCCCGGTTCAGTCCAGAACCGGGACCAATGGGGGCATTGGACCCGGTTCGTGAGCCCAGGGGGCCGGCCGGGCCACGTGGGCCATTGGTCCCGGTTCGTCTGGACCTTTGGTCCCGGTTGGTGGGACGAACCGGGACCAATGGGCCTCGCTCCTGGCCCACCACTATTGGTCCCGATTGGTGGCTTGAACCGGGACCAAAGGCTCCCCTTTAGTCCCGGTTCATGCCACCAACCGGGACCAATGGGGGTGCCTATATATACCCCCTCGTGCAAGAGCAGAGCACACTGCTCTGTTTTTTCTGGCCGAGGGGGAGAGGGCTTGGTGGTGCTCTAGCTCACCTCCTATGGACACAAGGTGTTCGATGGAATGCCCGAGCCACACACCTGCTTTACAAGGGTTTCATGCCACACTATAATGTTTGGACGAGGCATGGAGAAATAGGGGTTATGATGGAAGACGGCGAAGAAGAAGAGTACGATGACAACTATGTGCCCCCTGAATACGGTGATGCTGCAACGGGGGGAGCTGGTGAAGATCAAGAGGAACCAGACGATGTGCCAAATGATGCTGCAACGGGTGAAGCTGCTGAAGATCAAGAGGAACCAGACGATATGCCCGATGATGATGATCTTCGCCGGGTCATTGTCGATGCAAGGACGCAATGCGAAAGTCAAAAGAAGAAGCTGAAGTTCGAACGCATGTTAGAGGATCACAAAAAAGGGTTGTACCCCAATTGCGAAGATGGCAACACAAAGCTCGGTACCATACTGGAATTGCTGCAGTGGAAGGCAGAGAATGCTGTGCCTGACAAAGGATTTGAGAAGCTACTGAAAATATTGAAGAAGAAGCTTCCAAAGGATAACGAATTGCCCGACAGTACATACGCAGCAAAGAAGGTCGTATGCCCTATAGGATTGGAGGTGGAGAAGATAAATGCATGCCCTAATGACTGCATCCTGTACCGCGGTGCATACAAGGATCTGAACGCATGCCCGGTATGCGGTGCATTGCGGTATAAGATCAGACGAGATGACCCTGGTGATGTTCACGGCGAGCCCCCCAGGAAGAGGGTTCCTGCGAAGGTGATGTGATATGCTCCTATAATACCACGGTTGAAACGTCTGTTCAGAAACGGAGAGCATGCCAAGTCGATACGATGGCACAGTGAGGACCGTAAGAAAGACGGAAAGTTGAGAGCACCCGCTGACGGGTCGCAGTGGAGAAAAATCGAGAGAAAGTACTGGGATGAGTTTGCAAAGGACCCAAGGAACGCATGGTTTGCTTTAAGCGCGGATGGCATTAATCCTTTCGGGGAGTAGAGCAGCAATCACAGCACCTGACCCGTGACTCTATGTATGTATAATCTTCCTCCTTGGATGTGCATGAAGCGGAAGTTCATTATGATGCCAGTTCTCATCCAAGGCCCTAAGCAACCCGACAACGACATTGATGTGTACCTAAAACCATTAGTCCCGGTTTGTGCCACAAACCAGGACTAAAGGGTTGGTCCTCGTGGCACCCAGAGTTTAGTCCCACCTCGCCAACCGAAGGGCGCCCACACCGATTTATAAGCCCGTCCCTTTCTGCCTTGTTGAGCTCCTCTCAAAGTGAAAATAGATGCCCCTATACAGGAAATTTGACCTAAATTCATAATGAATTTCTCTGAAATTCATAGAAATTGATTATGAATTTAGGTCGAATTTTCTCTATACGTGCATCTATGTTTATTTTTTAGTAAAGTTAATCACAAACTTGTGATTCACACAAATTTTAAAAAAATTCAAATTTAAACTATTCAAATTTTAAAACTAATGGTACTAACAGAAAGTTTATAATTTTTGTGACCTAAAAGAAAAAAGAAATCACTAAAAAACTATAAGTATTTAGTTCTAAGTAGAAATGAAAAAATAAATAGCAAAAAAAATGCCTATAATATTTGTTATGACTAACTAGAATTACCAAATTGAGTATAATGATAAAACACAGTAATATTAAATAGCAGGAAAAAGAATGACTCAAAAATCAATTTTTATAGTAAAGTTATTCATAAACTAGTGATTCACACAAATTTTAAAAAATTCAAATTTAAACTATTCAAATTTTAAAACTAATGGCACTAACAGAAAGTTTATAATTTTTGTGACCTAAAAGAAAAAAGAAATCACTAAAAAACTATAAGTATTTAGTTCTAACTAGAAATGAAAAAATAAATAGCAAAAAGAAAAAAATGCCACCTACTGGGCCAGCACGGCCTGAATACGACTAGAAACCCAACCATGTGCCAGGATTCAGGTCCGCAGCAGGCCCAGTAGGCCCACAGGCATTGCGGTGTGCCATTAGGCCCGTAAGCCTGCAGTTCAGAGGAGTTCGAAAGAGAACACAGAGCAGTGCTTATAAACAGGTGCGTGAGCTCTTCAGCTAGCGAGGTGGGACTAAAAATCCCACAGCACCGCACCGCATCGCGGCGCATGCCATTGGTCCCGGTTAGACGCACGAACCGGGACCATAGGGGGGCATTGGTCCCGGTTCGTGGCACCAACCGGGACCAATGCCCCCCTTTAGTCCCGGTTGGTGCCACCAACCGGGACCAAAGGCCTTTTTCAGCAGCCCAAAGGGCGGGAAGCGGTGGCCTTTGGTCCCGGTTGGTGACACTAACCGGGACTAATGCCCTCCTTTAGTCCCGGTTTGTGCCACGAACTAGGACTAAATGCTTTGCTATATAAGTCCATACTTAGTAAATTTCACTCTCATCTCTCGCAGTTGCCGCCCCGACGCCGACGCCGCCAGGCTGCCCCGACGCCGTCCGCCGCCCCTGCCGTCGCCCCCGACCGCGCCGTCACTGTCGCCCGTGCCTCGCCGTCGCCGTCTCCGTCGCCGTCGCCGACGTCGTCCCCGAGCCCGCACGCCCCTGCCCTCGCCCCCGAGCGCGCCTCCACCGTCCCCAAGCCTTCCTCGTCCCCGACGCCACCTCGCGGTGAGCGCCGCCCCGTTCCCCTGCTCCTCCCCCTATACTGGCCGCCGTCACCGCCGCGCGCTGCCATCGCGCCGCCGCCCCTACCCTTTGCTGCCGCCTCGTGCCGCCCCTGCCCTGCGCGGCCGCAGCACGCCGCCCCTGCCCTTCACTGCCGCCGCACGCCGCCCCGCCGCGCGCCGCCCCTGCCCTTCATTTTTTTAGTTTAATTTTTTTCATATATATATATATAATGTATATGTGTATGTATGTGGCTATATGTATGTATATGTTCATAGAAATTTTGTATAATGTATATGTGTATGTATAATGTTCATATATATATATATAATGTATAATGTATATGTGTATGTTAGTTTAATTTTTTTGTTCATAGAAATTTTGTTCATATATATATATAGAAAGTTTTTTGTTAATAGATAGTTTTTTGTTCATATATAGAAAGTTAGAAGAAAATTTAGAATATGTTAAAATTTAGAAGAAAAAGAAGGATATGAAAGAAGAAAATAAGAAGGGGAAGAAAGAAGAAGAGGAGAGGAAGAAGAGGAGAAATAAATAAGAAGAGGAAAAAAGAAGAAAAAGAAGAGGAGAAGAAGAAAGGAATAGAGGAGAAGAAGAAAAAATAGAAATGTTTTCTATTTTTTCTTCTTCTCCTCTATTCCTTTCTTCTTCTCCTCTTTTTTTTCTTCGATCTTCTCCTCTATTCCTTTCTTTTTCTCCTCTTTTTATTTCTTCTTCGTTTTCTTATATTTTATCGGGTCTGTCGTCGTCGATATACCCCTCCCGATAACTTCAACACGAGGGGGGGGGTCGATATACCCCCTCCCCGATAATATTATTTTCCCATGTACGTATGTCATCGTTCTCGATATAACCCCCTCCCGATAACTTCAACACGTGGGGGGGGGGTCGATATACCCCCTCCCCGATAACATTATTTTCCCGTGTATGTATGTCGTCGTTGTCGATATTACCCCCTCCCGGATAACTTCGACATGAGGGGCGGTCGATATATATACCCCCTCTCGACTATGATAACTTATACCGCGGGAGCACCCCCCCCCCCGACCCTCTCGCTCGACCAAAACTCTCGAGGACACCCAAACCCTAGAAAAAACGATGTTGGTCTCCTACCCCCTCCCGCCGCGCCCCTACCCGACAAACTCTCTCGAGGCCACCCCAAACCATTGAAGCGTTGTCGAGGCCACCCCAAACCCTAGAGAAGCAGTGTCGAGGCCACTAATTAATATGATTCCTTACTGTGATTAGCTAGCTAGTTCTACGTTTGCCACTAATATATCCATCTGTCATGTTTGAATAATAATTGCCATGTTGTAAATATTTGTAGAAACTATGGACACGGCCCGAGACGAAGCAAAAGAAGCGTTGTTGAGGGACATAATCGCACTTGGAAGTGATGCCGTCTGCTCGTTGTGGCTCAACGACACCGATGGTCTGGAAGGAGAGGGTGAAGAAGTTGGCTCCGGTGACCTAATGCCGGTGCAAGAAGGAGAACGTGAGGACGGCTCCGGTGACCCAATGCCGGTGCAAGAAGGAGACCGTGATGACGGCTCCGGTGACCGAACCGAGTCCGGCCAGGTATATATATTAGTTAAGCCTGTGCTGACTAGCTAATTGATGCATTCATTGTTTTGGTATGTACACATATTAATTAAGTCTTTGTTCTTTTTTCTAGCCCTCCGGATCGAGCACAACTTCGGTAAAGAGACGAGGCCCGAAGAAAAAGTTGAGCTCGGATGAAAGGTTTGAGATCATAGCAATCGCGCCCGACGGCCAACCGATTGAACCCATCCAAACAAAGAACGCATTTGTTGCTCAGTGCGGGGTTCTGGTTAGGGACAAGATCCCGATTAGCATCCAGCAATGGTTAAAGCCGGCTACAGAAGACCCTGAGGTGTCTCATGTCAATGATATGCAGAAAAATGATCTTTGGACTGAGCTGAAGTCAAATTTCACCCTACCGCCAGAGGATGATCCGGAGAAGCCAGTTAAAGAGGAATTAATCAAGTCTTTTGCTCTTAAGAGGATGGCAGACCTATTCAGGAGGTGGAAGAAAGAGCTGAATAGGTTTGTCGATAAAAAAGAGACACCAGAATTCAAGGGCAGATATGAGAAGATCAGAGATCACTGGCCCGCATTTGTGGCCCACAAGACATCGGAAAAGAGTAAGAAGATGTCGGCGACAAACAAGAAAAATGCTGCGAAGAAGAAGCTTCACCATCGCACGGGGTCAGGTGGCTACCTCGTAGCCCGGCTTAAGTGGGCCAATGCTGAGAATGATCTGGTTGAAAAAGGGATCGAACCAGACACAATGAACTGGCCAGACCGTTGCCGGACTTGGTTCTTCGGGGCTGGCGGAACCTTGGACCCTGTAACAGGGAAGTGCATTTGGACGGACGATCAACTGGAAATACCAGTCACGAGGCTTCAGCACTATATCGATGCAGCGCAGCAAGGGACGTTCGTTCCAGACAGAGAGAACGACAAGCTCACAATGGCCCTCGGGAATCTTGAGCACCCTGGACGGACACGAGGCACGCCAGGCTCCATTCCGTGGAAGGCTGGGTTTCCGGACGCAGGCGGTTACAAATGCCAGGAGAGGAGGAAGAAAGTGCAGCAGACCGAACTGCAGGCGCTTAAAGCAAGGGTACAAGGGATAGAGGAACGAGAAGCAAATTGCAGCAAACGAACTGTCGAAGCTTCCCCCGAAGCTACCCCGCCATCTCAGCGGAGGAGCAGCGTGGCTTCCACCGAGCTGCTTCAGCCGGAGCATGTCTTGACGGCTCCTACCAGCTATCCCGTGGATGCTATCACGGAATCTCAAAATTGCCACCTTATGACACAATGGATTAATATGAAGGTCAAGGCGGCTGTTGGCTCTGTTTATCCTACTGAACCCGGCGCAACTTTTCACTGCCGGACGATTCCAGAAGGATATGCTAGGGGTGATGGTGGATGAAATAACAGAGGGATTTGAGGACCTCCCGCTTGACCACCCTACCGGTGAAGGGGAGACTCGGCTGGGTTCTGCTCTGAAGACTCCATGCCTATGGCGGAAGGAGCTCATCAACCTTCCGAACTGTATGCCTCCGCCTCCTCCTCCTCCTCCTCCTCCGGCGAGTCAGGGCACTCCGCCTCCTCCTCCGACGAGTGATGATCAGGGCACTCGCCCGGCTCCTTCTTCGGTGCGTGGCGGCACTCCGCCTCCTTCTCCGCCTGCGCCGGCGCGCCCGAGCAGCCAGCCTCCTCCTTCTCCGCCTCGTCAGCAAGGGCAGAAGAGACCCTCCGCCGCCCCGGCTGCTCCGGCGCATCGTAGTCCTTCTCCTCTGCCTCGTAAGCAAGTAAAGAAGACAACCGCTCCGTCTGCTCTGCCGGCGTCTAGCAGTACAGCCAGAGGCGGGAGGAAATACAGATTCGGTCCTTCTCTGAAGACTCCAGAGAAGTTACCATACGAGATGACCCCGGAGGAGAACGCGAAGATCGCGCGAACCGAAGTGAAGGACTGGTTTGAAGGGTTGAAAGCACATAGACATCCACCTCCGGAGGAGAAGGTAGATCCGGTGAAAGCGAAGCGCACCCTGGCTGCCCTGACAAAACCACCCAAGTCTCCGCCGAAAGGCAACTATGAGCACATTATTGGAAAGGCATTTGTCGAAGCGGAGCGGTCGGGAAGTACAGTCAGTGATCAAAGGATGAAAGAACGACGAGCTGGGAAACAAATTGCCCAGCTCGGCGAACAAGGGAATCAATCGTGCCCCCCGCTCAAGGTGCCTAGCGACATCGTCGATCCGAAGATGGTGCCCGGTTATAGCAATCTTGGAGATTACCTGCCCGACGATGTACCTTATGATTTCATGGACGTGCAGATACACAGATACGAATACGGGAAGTCTCTCGTCAAAGATGAAAGATCTCTATCAACGATGATGTGAGGATTGCATGATTGGTACTTGAAAATCTGCAGAGAGTCTGGGGGGAGGAGTACTTTGTATGTGAGAGTTAAAAAGGAGCCTGACCTCGTTGGAATTGATCTGTTGCCTATTCCATTTGAGGAGTTCTATCAGTTTTTCAATCAATTGGCCCTCGATAAAGCAACGGTCACCTGCTACTGTCTGTAAGTAGTACTATTTCTGTCATTAAGTCTCTCTATATAGCTCAGCTCTTTCATTGCATATATTTATAATTATCCTCACTATATTATGCAGATTGAAGACCGTCGAATTGAAGAAAAGACAAGTCGGTGATATTGGGTTCATTAACAAATATCTCATAGATGCAACTGAGGTTAAATTTCATGCCGCAGATACCGAGGCCAACTTGCTACGATCATTCAAAATAAATGAAAACAAAGATATAATACTCTTTCCTTACAACTTCAAGTGAGTGTTACTGTCTTGTGCATATTCGGTTTCCCTTATATATTAGTCTAGGTTATAGTAATGTAATTGATGAGTTATGCATGCATGCGCAGGTACCACTATATTCTCCTAGAGATTAGGCTTGAGCAGGGAGTAGTAACTGTCTTGGACTCTAAACGAAAAGATCCCCAGGAGTATGCGGACATGACTCAAATACTCGAGAAGTAAGTTAAATCGATCATTATCCACCATATCAGCAACTTTGTTCATTTCTGATATCAAGTAATTGTTTTCTTTGTCTGGCAGGGTTTGGAGAAAATTCACCAAAAAAGCTCCGGGACTGCCGAAGAAGCTGGAATTTAGACACCCGAAAGTAAGTACTATAGTACGTAGCATGTTCCGCGCATCTCCTAGCTATTGATTCAAGCGCTAGTTTCATCAATACCATTTGGCATTCTTGCTTATCTGTTTGATTGACCTCTATTTTTTGTAAAGTGGTTGTGGCAGGAACAAGGGAATAATTTCTGTGGATACTACGTTTGCGAGTCCATCCGCCACACGACCTGTGAGCGGGGCTACTCTGACGAACAATATGAACTGCGTAAATAACAATATTCACAATTTTATTTTATTGCCATCATTTGTGTTGAGTTTCATTCATATATATATATATATATATATATATATATATATATATATATATATATATGTATTGACCCCCTTCTTCAAATTAGATGTTTCGGATGCGGGATGAACTCCTAGCACCAAATCGCATGCGAGCAATTCAAGAGGAATTGGCGGCATTCTTTCTTGACCACGTGATCGCTGAAGACGGAGAATACTATTTGGACCATGCGTCCGTAGTTTAGGAGATTATATTTGTAAGAGATAATTATTGTATATATGTAGCCGGTAGCGTCGGATAGATATACGAGAACTTGTTATTCGACCAATCTCTCGGAGAAGGAGAGGTGGTCGATATCACTTCTCTCTGTATGCATATATGTTCATGACGATCTTCTGTTTCCTTCGTTTGCTTACTAGCTAGCTAGCGTGTCTAGTCCTCTCTATACGTATGTATAGTATGTAGCGTGGACCAAGCACGAACATAAGAGAAGACACTTATCTCTATTAATTAGCTAGCTAACACAATATATGAAATACCTAAATTAACCCCCCAAAACCCCCAACCACCCCTCCCTTTCAAAAAAAACAAAAACAAAAACCCCAGCCACAGAAATGCTGACGCATGGATGCCTATTGGTCCCGGTTGGTGCCACCAACCGGGACCAAAGGCCCTCCTGCCTGGGCTCAGGGCGCAGGCCACGTGGAGGCCCATCTGTCCCGGTTCTGGTTTGAACCGGGACTAAAGGGTCAGGGCATTAGTAACGACCCTTTAGTCCCGGTTCAGGAACCGGGACAAAAGGCCCTTACGAACCGTGACAATAGGTCCGTTTTCTACTAGTGTACCTCAATACTATTGTCACAGTAAGCAAGGTTATTGTGGAACTGTTAGCATACGATCAATGTAACAAGAAAGTGTTGCAGTGGTTGTTGGAATCAGTGAAGGTGTGGGCCTGATGGTATAGTAAAACCAAATTGGGAAGAGGGAGAATAAAAAAGAAAGGGGGGGGGGGGGGGGGCAATGCTGCTATTATTGTAAGGAGTGAAGGCATATAAGGTGCGATTGTCCAAGCTAGAAGAAGATGTATATATGCAACCGCTAGCATGGTAGCATCCTCGAAAAGAAGACCCTAGTACAGTTTACCTATGTTTTTAAGAGGCATTCTATGGCAGACGTCCTACATCTCTTCAGCCATGGGTATTGGACATCACTGGAGGCCTTTCAACACAAGGATTAATCCAATACATTAAGTTCACTGATCCGGTGTAAACTGTGTAGAGGAACCCAGTCCAACTTGATATGCTCTAGAGATGGACAAAGTCTAGGGTCTACTCAGTGCCATATCTATACTCCAATATGAAGGGATATAGGCCGGCCGTTGGATCTTTGTAATCCGACGGCTCACACTCAATTGGTTTAGATAGAGGACTGTGTGGCCACATATAGACCGTTAGATGGAGTGATCAGACGGCCCACAGTGGAGGGATTCACGGTGTGCACATCCTTCGCTGACAGACTGCCACTGCAATAAAGAGTATGTGCAGGTTTATTAGCTTCTTTTTTTCAAATCATTGGTCCGCCTGGTTATCAGATTACAAATACAAATAAAGTGAAAGCTTAATATGTGTTGTAATTAAATAGCTATTACCTTCTGTTATAGATAGATCCAGGTTTTTCCATTCTCTTCACTAATAATCCCTAAATCCACACGTGAATGGCACGTACCATGTACTAGTGTTTGTATGTTGTTGAGTCAAGGCACCATCTAGTTTTTGGACATCGAGCTATGAGGTAATTTCAAAATTTATGACCCCTAGTACAATTGCGAAAACATTGCTGCACAGGTGCGAGGAGGGGCCACATTGGGGATGGCGTTGGGAGTCATCTCACGGTTGTGGGTGGAAATGTTGTGCTATGCCACTTCAGCATCTAAAGAGCCACCAACTCCGGACCCAGGGAAAGCATCAACTCTACACTTCCTGAAGAGCCGCCAACTTCCACACCTTGGGAACACACCGAGTCGAGAAATTCGTGAAGTATGGCACCTCAGAGAAGTCCCAATTTAAGCATTTTCTGAAGTTTTGCCAATGCAAACTCCGCACCCTAGGGATGCCGACACAACACTTCGTGAAGTTTTGCCAACTCTGTACCTTGGGAAAACACTACTCGCCCTTGTGGAATGCCGCCAACTCCAGCTTAGGAATGTGCTTTGCATCAGCGAGAAGTTTGCGCGTCACACCAAGTGGTTCAATACCGCACAAGACCCAGGGCATATTCTCAAGGTATTTTCTAGGAAATGACTAACCCGTCCTAGAGGGCATTAGTGTATTTAGGGGTAGTATAGTAAAATGCATGTCGGCAAAGCTGTAGTCTCTTCTATACTTTTCTCACCTTGGTAACACTTGGTGGTCCCTAGTTGTTGTTTGCAGGTTGCTTTGCATCGGGTAGGTCCTATACATGAATTTGTGTCCTTGCCTCAAATTTATCGGAACCTGCATGCGTACGTATCATCAGGGCCGTCTCCAGGAATTTGGGGGCCCGGGACGAAATGCAAAATGGGGTCATAAATTTTGAAATTTTGTATACTGAAGAACTATCCAGAAAATACCTCATAGCTATCCAGGAAATACCTCATGTGAAAGCATACAAAAATTATCTCAACCCCACAATATATAGAGAATTTAAACTCAATACTCAATGATCAAAGAAACATATAAAACATGACAAAAAAAACAAATTGTAATAAGAGATACAAGAGAATACCAAATCAATAGTTTGCTTTATCCATTCCTCCCATATGACATATTTGTAGACACTCCTCTTTACTATTGTTGCATGCAACCGGTGAAAATATATTTGTTTCTTATTTTTCTGCAATAGCAAATAAAATTGATATAAATATGCATCATTTTGCATTTAATCCATACACGCATACAGTTCTTTTTCAATTCAATATCAGTTAAATGTTCAAATTCACTAATCTTGAAATGAACACATACATCATGTCAGTTCAAATACATCTTGTATTGTTGTTTGCCTGTCTCAATCAAAGAAATTACTCACTGGTCAGTGGCCGAGGCTGCGAGCAGTGCCGACGTTTCTCAGATTTGGACTCACTGCCAGTTTTGGGCGTGGCTAGGTATGGTCAGCCCCCGGTGGCAGCAGCACCACGGCTGCAGCGGCCGTGTAGAGGATGGGGAGCACTGCCGGAAACCATGCGATTGGCACTAGCGCGGAGCAGATACTAGGCGGGGCTAGACAGAGGGTGAGCGGCCGCTGGCGTCGGTAACTCGGTATGCAACAGACCAGCAGTTGTCGATTTTGTCGCAGGCGAGTATGCAAGATGGCCAGAGGCGGCGCAATATGCGTGGTCAGAGGACTAGGAAGGGTCACGGCGCTAGGGTTCAGGCTGTAACAGGTGGTTCAACTCCGTTTTTTTCTCCAGTTGGAGGCCCCAAGATTTGGGGGCCCTGTGCGGTCGGCCACTTTGGCCCCCCTCATCGACGGGCCTGCGTATCATGAAGGTTAGGTGCAGTGGCGGAGCTTCAAAGAAAATGTTGGACGGGCCAGACAAAGGGAGAGCACCGATTTTTTTTTTTGAAATTCTGGGTCATATATATGCATTTAGTCTCTAATACAGGTGGAGTGAGAATATATGTATATATCAATTGAATTTTGAAATGATCTTTTTTTCTTTTGAAAACCAAATCAATTCTTCTCTAGGTGTGACCGTGTGAGTGAGCTTGTTTACCATTGCTTATGGCTACCCAACATATGCTGTGACATGTAAAATGCAAAGAACAACTGAGTGGAAGATCAGGATATCTAATGAAGCAATTGCAGGAAAATTAGATGTACAATGTAGTACTATTTGCATCTAATCCATGTCCCTCAGTTGAGTGGAACAACCAGGACTATATCATGGACAAAATAAGCATATGGACAGTCTGTATCTAACTACATCGTTGAACTCAGAATTTGGGAAAACAAATTAGATTAGCTGTGATCTCTTGCTGAATCGTAATTACAGGGAAATTAGATGGAGTGGTTGCTTGATTGGCCGATGTCTCTGTCTCCTGCCTGATGCGGCCGTGAGAAACAGCAGGAGCGGCTGCTTGCGAGAAAGCTGGGACTTGCGAGCGAGAGACCTCGAGTGCTTTGGATCGATCGTATCCTTACTAGGCTGAAGGTGGGCTTTCCTTCGATGCATAGGTAAAATCAAAAGTGTAAAAAACCTGGGCGGGCCCCAACAAAGCTCCGCCCCTGGTTAGGTGCCACAAGGTTATTACCTAGGCTTGATGCTACAACAGTCTTCATCATCCTCGTACTTAATCAGAATTAACTTTCACTTTTGAAAAGGTTGCTTAAATAATTAAGAGCATGTACCACCTACCCACCCACTATAGCTATCCTGCGAATATGCCTATTACAATAGAGAAAGACGGCCCCCAAAGCAGAGTCTAATTGTAGTGACTAGGTATAGGGAAGGGAAGGAGATTGCTAACTTTTTGTAATAAATAGCTAGACTGGTGTAATCCTATATAACTAAAGAGGCGATCAATAATAATCCATTTCTCTTAACATGCAGACATGCCATTTCAGCAGTTTCCATTATGTTTTTGCAGGCAATAATATAATGGGAACTGGTCAGTTCACAAGTTTCATTCTATTTCTGTTAGCATGTGGTTTCACTCGATACTGCTATTTACATTCAATAAATATTTTATAACAACACAGTAATCATATACAATAAATCATATGGTTTTTTTAGTTTCATTTTTTGTATTATTAATCCAAAATGTTCATGTTCCATACAACCAAATACCATTACATACGGCCAACAACCAAATACCATTACATACGGCCAATTCTCACAAGAACACGTAAGATACATTCCCAAGCAAAAGAAGAACAATTAAACTGGTCACACACATAGGTAGCATGCAGGGGTGGCTATAAACAGCTTGCTAGCTGATCACCATTAGTTGTCTGGCGGGATGCGAAATAGGCCGGCGTGTTCAGCGAGCATCCACACAACAGTGGTGAGGTCTCCGCCACGGCCAAGCTGCTTGGCATGGGAACCACGGCTGCACCGTGTGGACGCATGTAGGAGCAAACGCACCCATCCACCCAAGATTTGTTTCAACATGTTATCCATCGGCAGCGACCAATCTCCCACTGTGTCCTTCTCCAACCACCACAAGTCGGGCATTAAATTCTTAAGTAGATCAAGGGCCTTCGTAATATCCGTCTTGTCATCCGGATCCATCTCATTGGGGTTCACCCGACTGAGCATTAACTTGGCATAGAGCCTTCCCTCCGATAGAATAAGTGGCGTAGAGCCTTCTATCGGTTTCATGGCTTTAAGGATTTCTGCAAACTCCATCTCATCTCTTGGACTAGAAGTGCAAGGTCATTGGTGATCAGGCATGGCATGGTCTCGACAGCAAATTTTGTCCAATGCCTCTCTTGTTGCATCGTGCATGCTGCGAAGGTAAAGGCCCGGTACCATGCCGGGGCGTACGGCGACGAGGAACATCATATAATTTGATAGCCCTTGTATGGCCTTGACATATTTGTAGGAGTTGCAGCTGCCGGATGCTGTTGAGCTTTGCCTGCACAAGAGGAAGATGTCGGTTGCGATGTGCCACCTGAGGACTACCTCTTGGAACTCAGGGCCGATATCAAGAGCGTCGCCTAATTCCGACTGTCTCGCTTGGCCCGCCTCTGGATTGACGAACGCCTTACGAGCCTCAACAGGCGGTGGAAGTGGAGGACTGTCACCGGATGGATAAGCGGACACCTTGCCGGTCACCTTGTCAGCTAATATTTCTTGTGGTGGTGGGAAGGCTTTCTTGAGAATTGTCCATATCCCTTGGAACAACAAGTCCCTGACACATGGTAAGAACTGTCCATATCCGTAATGGTATTCCATCCAATTGTCTTCCTTTGCAACCATCTTCACTAGCCTGCTAGATATGCTCATGGTGGTGCCACCCCTTCTTCCGCGACAGCTCTCGCTCAGCAGGTTGTACTGCCCAATGGTGCCCGTGGCCGACCACATCCTGTAGCTAGTTAGATGATACTTGTCCGCCATGAAGCCCAAGCTGCGGATCAGCCGATGCGAACACCGAAGAATCGAATACGGCCTATGCTTGAGGAATGCACATGTCCATGTGGATCCCAGTGATCTAAGTAGCCACCCGACATCAAGGACGAGTGTCACAATGAGCAAGGAGTAGGTGACGATGACATCTGCACTGCTCTGGCTGTCTTTGCTGTCGGACCAGAAGAGCAACAAGGTGTCAGTGTACTAGAGTAGGGGTACCCTAATATTCCGAACTTGTGCACGGGCAGTCGCAGCATCCCGCGGCAAGGCTTACCGGATGACCGCCAGGATCCTTCGTGGTCCCTTTGGAGCCATTCAAGAACAAAGTGTCCAAACCAAGATGACAAGACCCCGGCAAGAGGAGCTTGCTGGGAAGGCTGACAAAAGCATTCCAAGACCCCGGCAAGAGGAGCTTGCCGGGAAGGCCAACCAAGGCATACCAAGAAAACTTGCCGCGACGCGCCACGCGTCCCGGCAAGGCCCGGTGAGCGACAAGCTCCCGAACACGACAAGACGACGACCGCGGCAAGGAGCTTGCCGCGGGAAACCTCCACTTCGTGCCCGCGCTCCAGCACACCCGCCAACGTGTCGCTTTAGGACCCTCCCAAGCACACGTGGCAGGAGGCCGTGCAGCTAGGGGTGCGCGGTGGCAAGCAGGCGCTGACAAGGTAACCATCGTGGCAAACGGTGGCGTCCCCAGCGGTCCCTTTCGGTACTGTTTAGGCGACACAGACGGGCAATTAATGCCCTTGTCCCCTGCCGCCAGAGGTAGGTACGATACACTGTACAGGTAGTTGTACCAACCACCACTCTTCCGCTTTTGCCCTCTTGTCTACGTTGCCACCTGTCGGTAACCCCTTGAGCATATAAAAGGAGGCCCGTGTGCAACGTGGAAGGGGGTTAGCCAGTTCGAACACTCACGCTCGGTCCTGCTAGCTGCCGGTGTGTACTGCAGCACTTCGCGCTCCCGAGCTAGAAATCAATACCAAACCACAAAGCAGGAGTAGGGTTTTACGCATCCGTGCGGCCCGAACCTGGGTAAATCGCTCGCGTGCTTCGCCTCGATCTGCTCTTTGCACGGCCTCCGCCCCCCGCCGAACCGAAAGGGACCCGGTCCGCCGGTCCCATAGGTGCCCGTGGATCAGCACCCCGGCATCTTTGGCGCGCCAGGTAGGGGGCGTCGAGGTTGTGTGAACCAGATCCGGTGTTCTCGCGAGCTAGATCTTCATCATCTTCATCAACATGCTGCCGAAGAAGAAAGTTTCGGAGGCAGCTATTCCGTCCGCGCCGAGCCAGCCGCCGCCGGAGCAAACGGTTGGTGGGGCAGGCACCGGCGGAAGGACACGCGTCGACGAGGGGGCCCACGGCGCTGCCAGGTCCCAGGACAAGGCTGCGCTGCCCATCGGCGGCGTAGCCGGCTCCCACAATGACCGGGCACACTCCAAGACCTCGGCGTCCGTGCATGCACCGCGCCCATCTCAGGAGGCGCGGGACCGGCAGCGTCATGATACTCACGGCTGCACAAGTGCGGAAGAAACTGGATCGAGGAGCTGCCGGTGGTTCTTTGGTCGATCAGAACGACGCCAAATCGAGCCACTGGACAGACACCTTTTGCTCTAGTCTGTGGAGCAGAGGCAGTTATCCCCACGGAACTCGTATACGGGTCACCTCGAGTGCTCGCTTATGATGAGCTTGAGCAAGAGCAGCTGCGACAAGATGACGCGCTGCTCCTTGAGGAAGACCGTCTTCAGGCTGCCGTGCGAGCTGCTCGCTACCAGCAAGCTTTGCGCCGCTACCATAGCCGCAAAGTTAACGCCAGAAGTCTCGAGGAAGGCGACCTTGTTCTTCGGCGCGTTCAGTCCGCCAAGAATTCCAACAAGTTGACGCCGAAGTGGGAAGGCCCTTACCGGGTGAAGCGAGTCACAAGGCCTGGCGCTGTCCGCCTTGAGACCGAAGATGGCGTACCAGTGAGCAACTCCTGGAACATCGAGTATCTTCGTAAGTTTTACCCGTAAGGCACGGTTGTCGGACCCTGTCTGGCAACCATCCTTTTGTACAAGTCTTGCCGCTGTTGCATGTAATCCTTTGTACAAAGCCGGGCGCAGATCCCGTGCATAACACCTACTCCACAGTAAGCAATAACGAGCCGTAAAGCTCCATATCTGTATTGTCTCTTCTTCCTTTTGAAAGCAAGGTTCCCCTCGCCCACAAGTATGCCGGGGGGGGGGGGGGGGAGGAGAAGACGATGGACGGCATGGGCCAGGCGTCGCTCAAGAAAGTTTCGCCTTGCCGGGAAGCCAACAACAGAAAAGCTAAGTTGCCAAAGTTTGAGCAATCAAATTTTTTAAATTTTAAATTATCTCCCTTGAACGACCACACTTTGTATGGGAAACCTGTGCGCGGAGGAACCAACTCATAGTTAGTTGCGCCCTTACTTTGTTTCGAGCCCGCTCAACAACTTAAGTGAGCTGCTAAGCGCCCTTACTTTGCTTCGAGTCCGCTCAGCAACTTAAGTGAGCTGCTAGCGCCCTTACTTTGCTTCGAGTCCGCTCAGCAACTTAAGTGAGCCGCTAGCGCACTTACTTTGTTTCGAGTTCGCTCAGCAACTTAAGTGAGCTGCAACTAGTTGCGACAAGGTTTCTTGCCGATAGCGGCACCGCCAGCAGGCTGCTGACGTTCCGCACTCAGCGCTCGCGGCTCAGGTGCCTGCACCGGCAAGTTCCCTAAAAGCGTAGGGCAAAAACATACAAAGGAAGGAATCAAGTAAAGGGAGTAACGTTGCAATCATTGCCCACAACCAAGTTACATTATAAAGGTAGCTTGTCGCAGCTCTAACAGATTGTTTTCATGACATGATGGGCTGCGACAAGAAAAGAAGAAATGAGCGGCCTAGTCTACGCGATCGCCTTCGACCCGCTTGATCCCGCTCACCTTGTCCACAATGGGTGCGACAAGGGCCTTGAGCTCCTCCAGATCAGCTTCTGGCGGCAAGGACCTGAGGATGTTGGTGAGGCGGAGGCCCGGATTGCGGAAGGCCACCTTCATCAACACTTTCTCGAGGGCTCCTGCGCAGATCTCGCGCGACTCGTCAGCTAGTTGCTTGGGGATCCTCTCTCGGAGTCGCTGAAGGGCCGTCGCCACGCCCTTGAAGAATAGGACAAGCTTGGCGCTGGGTTGGAGGTTGTCGTCGGTGGAATACCGAGATCCTCCATCCCCAGTTGCGCCAGC
The DNA here is from genome assembly GCF_018294505.1 of Triticum aestivum. Classification (NCBI taxonomy): domain Eukaryota; kingdom Viridiplantae; phylum Streptophyta; class Magnoliopsida; order Poales; family Poaceae; genus Triticum; species Triticum aestivum. Next base: position 7,779,340 of record NC_057812.1, on the reverse strand, counting down.
TCCTTGTCGATGTCTGTGGCGGCGTTTACAAGGGTCTCCGTCCAGTGCGTCACGGTCTCCCTGAAGGTGTTCTGGGCGGCGGCAGCGCTCTCCAGCAGCGCCTTGTCGGCCTTGATTTCCTCCTTCAAGGCCGCCTCCTGCTTCCTGACGCTGTCCAGAGTCTTGGTCAAAGTGGTTAGCTTCAACTCAAGATCCACGTTGGAGACCTTGGCGGCGCTGAGCTCTCTGCCCTTCTCGGCGAGATCGGCTTCTAGCTGCGCCACCTTCGTCTTCAATTCCTCCTTGGCAGCTTCGGCGGCGGCGGCGGTGTCTTCTGCTTGTTTGAGGGCTCCGCCAAGTTTCTCCTCGCGCGCGGCAAGCTCCTCCTCGTGAGCGTCGAGGTTGACCTTCCGCTGCGCCAGCTCGCCCTCCCCCACGGCTAGCTTCACAGCGGCAAGTCGCTGCAGCTCTTCGGCTTCGGCCTTCTCGAGGAGAAAGGCCTTCTGCGCTTCAGCGAGCTGCTCCCGCTCCTCCGCCAGGGATCGGAGGGATTCCCGATGGAAACCCCCGAACTCTTCTGCGCGCTTTTCGATGTCAGCTCCCGCCTTCGTGACAAGTGCCTCGCGGGACTCCAGCTTGGCTTGCCGCGCGCGGTAGAGCGACATCAACTTCCGCAACAGCCGCTCTTCTTCGGGCTCGTTGCTGCTGCTGCTTGGCGCGTCGACCAGCGTCAACCCAGCGGAGGCAAGCACTTCTCCATCGAAGATTTCCCCCTCGACCGGCGCCCTGGAGCTTGACGCCCAGGGGAGGTTAATGAAGACGCCTTCGCCGGCTTTCAAGTAAACGCCCGGCTGGGGCTCCTTGGTGCTTGGCGCTGCGGCTTCGGCGGACGGGTCGGCGGTCGGTGCAGCGCCTGGCGCTCCTGCGGCCTCTGGGCCGTCAGTACGATCGCCAGATCCCTCGCCAGCCGCCGCGGCGCCAGCCTTGGCGGCCTCGGCGCCAGCGGGATCACCCGTGCCGGCTACGTCCTCGGCGGCGACCTCGATCTCCATCCGCTCCGCAGCAGATGGGTCTGACAGCCGGCAAGGGGAGAAGAGTCAAGTAAAATCCAGCAAAAATTCAAGAAGATCAAAGGAAGAAGAACCCGAGAGAAGTTGTGAGGCAAGAGGAGTACTTGCGCCAGGCTCTGCGGTCGTGGTCTCCGTCGTCGGGGGGCCGCTGGCGCTGTCCCTCGCCGGAGAACCCTCCCTTGCCGGAGACTTCTCCCTCACCGGGAAGCCTTCCCTTGCCGGAGAATTCTCCCTTGTCGGGGGATTCTCCCTTGGCTCCTGGTGGGGCTGCTCGGCTCCTACACAAGTCAACAAGCAGATATCAGCAAAGACAAGTACCCAAGCGCGCCTCGCAGCAGAAAGTAAATCACACACTTACGCTGGGGGCTGCCCTGGAGGAAAATCGTCGGGTCCGGCAAGGTTGTCTCGGGCGCGCCACCTGCTGTCGCAGTGGGCTCGTCCTCGATGACGATCGCCGGGACCTTAGCTCTCTTTGCCGCTCTCTGGGCCAGAGTCCTGAAGAGGAACAGGTTCGGGGAAAAGCAAGTGAGAAACAAGATCAACAGTAAGAATTGAAGAACTACAAGTACAGCAAGAGAAGCTTACTCTTCTTCTTCTTACTCGTCGGAGCTTAACGCGGAGAAGTCGAAGCCCGACGCGCGCCCGGCGGGAGGGGGCGGAGGAAAAGCTTCCCTTGGCCGCTTGGTGGGAGCAGTGGCGGCGGTCTGAGACGACCCCGCTCCGGCTGTCGGCGCGGCGCGAGCAGCGGCAGGAACTAAAGCGGTGGTCCGGCTAGACCCCGCTCCAGTTGCCGTCGCGGTATGAGGCGCTCCCGCGGCAATGGTGTTTGCCGCGGTGGAGCGTGTCACGCAGCGCGGCGACTGTTGACCCGCTTGCCGCTCCGCCACGTCACCGACCTTGCGGAGACGCCTTCTTGGTGGGGATGGAGGCTCTGCTCGCGGTGGGCTGTCTGAAGACGAGGTGGAAGAGGAGTTGATTTCCAACGAGCCGCTCGTGTCCTTGGCGGGCTCGCTCGGCTCGGCGCCACGCCCGGCAAGCTCTTTCTTGCCGACGGGCTCCCCTCGCTCGGCACGGCTTGCCGTTTCTGCTGCATCTGCCTCCGCCATAGTGAACCCAAACTCGCCCGCGGCTGCGGCTGCCGCTGCCTCCTCCAGCCTAGTGGCGATAAGCGCCATCTCCGCATCCGTGGTGTCGCGGGTGAGGCCGTCCTTCTCGTCAGGGCGGATTGCCACTTCCACCAAGTCGTCGAAGAACTGCTGCACGACCTCGTCTGCAGGCTCCTGCCAAGTTGGCACAATCCCGTGCGAGTCGCACTCCGGCATCATTGCACGGATGCGGTCAAGCGCGGAGTTGTTGCACAATGGGACGACGCCCCCTGGCAACCTGAACACCTCGGGATGTTGGGGGTCATACTTGAACAGTTCCTGCAGCATCGCGTTGAGCTCCAGGACTGTGAAGTTGTAGTTGAGGCCCGGTCGCAGCCTCATGATGTCTGCCGCGTTCTTGAACTTCCAAGTGGGCCTCCCCCGTTCCTGCAAGGGGGCGATGCGGCGGCGAAGGAAATCTGCGCCAACAGCGCCAACAGTTAGCCCGGCAAGCCTGAGGCGCAGGATCCTGGTGACGGCAATCTTCAGCCTGGCGTCCTCCGGAGCCATGTCACTCCAATCGCTGCCGCGTGCTACTGGGATTCGGTGTCGGGTGGTGAATGGCTGCGGATCCTCTTCGTCAATCCAGCACCAATCCGCTCTCCACTCCTCCCACTTGCCGCGGAACTCTCCCTCCAGATAGGTCTCCTTCTTGCCGGCCCTTGAGATCCAGGCAATCCCGCCGGATAGAGGCTCTCCTCTCTCTACTCGGGGTATGAAGAAGTGGCGGAAAAGGGCTACGTTGGGAAGGACTCCGACAAAGTTTTCGCAGAGGTGTGTGAAAACTGCCATTGTCAGGACGGCGTTGGGGGTGAAGTCAAGGAGATGGAATCCATAGGTGTTCATGATGTCGCAGAAAAATCAGAGAAGGGCGGGCAGAGCCCACAGTAGAAGAACAATGCGAAGAAGGGGTACCCATTCGGAGCCTTCTCCCAAGCGGCGGCGGGGAGAACCTTTGTGCGCGGATGCGCTCGCGTCTCCGCCGACCAGAACAGATAGTAGTTCTTCCTCAGCTCCTTCGCGCCGAGCTTGGGGGGGGGGGGGGGGGGAAACGGACCGCTCCTTCCGCAGCGCCGCAAGCCGCTGCGCCTCGGTCGTCTTCACGATCTTCCCCTTGTCGGCTTTTGGAGCCATGGCGGAAGTAGTGGAGGAGGTCGACGGCGTTGGTGGTGCTAGTGGCGATGGGGGGCGGAGCGCTGCTCTCTCTCTCTCAGCTTTGGGGAGGCAAGGGAGCGGCGGAGATTTCTGAGAATTGGGAATGGCAACGGGTGAGTGGGCCAACCGCCCCTGTTTCCCCTGCTTATAAAGGAGGAGGGGGCGGGCGTTCCGCATTTCCGGATAAAGAAACCCCCACGACCTCTCCCACGACGCCGCATTCAACGCGTGCCGTTCGGGGGGGGGGGGGGGCGGTGGATACGGAGTGAGATACGGCGTAACCTAGGCCGCGCGTGCCCGTGCCCTGTTTTGGGCCTGGCCCAACAGCGCTCGGCACCGTGTCTGGCCCAGGCCCGGGGGCTCCTGTCGGTGTACTAGAGTAGGGGTACCCTAGTATCCCGAACTTGTGCACGGGCAGTCGCAGCATCCCGCGGCAAGGCTTGCCGGGTGACCGCCAGGATCCTCCGTGGTCCCTTTGGAGCTATTCAAGAACAAAGTGTCCAAGCCAAGATGACAAGACCCCGGCAAGAGGAGCTTGCCGGGAAGGCTGACAAAAGCATTCCAAGACCCCGGCAAGAGGAGCTTGCCGGGAAGGCCAACCAAGGCATACCAAGAAAACTTGCCGCGACGCGCCACGCGTCCCGGCAAGGCCCGGTGAGCGACAAGCTTCCGAACACGACAAGACGACGACCGCGGCAAGGAGCTTGCCGCGGGAAACCCCCACTTCGTGCCCGCGCTCCAGCACACCCGCCAACGTGTCGCTCTAGGACCCTCCCAAGCACACGTGGCAGGAGGCCGTGCAGCTAGGGGTGCGCGGTGGCAAGCAGGCGCTGGCAAGGTAACCATCGTGGCAAACGGTGGCGTCCCCAGCGGTCCCTTTCGGTACTGTTTAGGCGACACAGACGGGCAATTAATGCCCTTGTCCCCTGCCGCCAGAGGTAGGTACGATACACTGTACAGGTAGTTGTACCAACCACCACTCTTCCGCTTTTGCCCCTCTTGTCTACGTTGCCACCTGTCGGTAACCCCTTGAGCATATAAAAAGAGGCCCGTGTGCAACGTGGAAGGGGGTTAGCCAGTTCGAACACTCACGCTCGGTCCTGCTAGCTGCTGGTGTGTACTGCAGCACTTCGCGCTCCCGAATTAGAAATCAATACCAAACCACAAAGCAGGAATAGGATTTTACGCATCCGTGCGGCCCGAACCTGGGTAAATCGCTCGCGTGCTTCGCCTCGATCTGCTCTTTGCACGGCCTCCGCCCCCCGCCGAACCGAAAGGGATCCGGTCCGTCGGTCCCATAGGTGCCCGTGGATCAGCACCCCGGCACAAGGCGGCGGCGGTGAAGGGCGGCGAGGCGACACGGATGCAGTAACCCGGCCAGGTGTGGACGATGGCCGCCTTGGTGTACATGACGTCGTACATGAGGGACAGCTCCATCTCCACCACCTTGCACATGTCCTCCCAACCTTGACACCGGGAGAAGGCTCTTACTTTTCTGGCGGCTTCAGGCTTCAAGCTGAAGTAACAGTCCGCAAAGGCACCCTTGGTGACGTACAGAAGGCCATGGGCAACCAGCAAGGCTTGCTCGTTGTTGAAGCCTTGGCCTTCACGCTCTGCATCGCTCAGCTCCTCGGGCTTCATCTTCTTGATTGACCGCCGGATGGTGCCCAGATTGCCTTGCCGCCGCGCCCGTACACTCTCTATGTACTTGGCAATGCCCAGGGGGAACATGAGGTAGGCCGCCGGCCGCAAGGTCCCGGCGTCATGGACGATGACGAAGTGCTTGCACAGGGCGAGGATGGCTCCGGCGACCTGCGCGGGGGCGACCGCCAATTCCCGGCCTGATAATGCGTTGTCTTCAACGGAGTAGGCGCTGATGTTGTCCGGCAAGGCGAGGTGCACGAGGAGGAAGGGAGTCCAGAAGGCGTGCAGGTGCTGCTGGCTGGACGTGACGATGCCCAGCATGAGGTGGCTGATGGAGCGTGTCGCCGCCCAGCCGGCCACCTGGTAAGAAAACCACAGGACGGCTGTGCGCACACCCGTGGCTCTACGCCGGCGGACCCCGGCGAGGAGGACCAGCACAAGATGCGTCACCAGGCTCAAAAGGACCAGCGCCCGGACCACCCACTCGTTCACCAGATTAAGTATTACGAGGACAGCATCTGTAGCCGTGAACTGCATGCTGTATTTCGATCGTTCCAGCCTTCCTCTTCCTTCCTGCAAGCCAGTTGAACATACTACTTATGCATTTGCATGTACTACTCCTCGAAAACATATTTTAGAGCACCTGCAGCCAGGCCTCTCTTAGAGCATCTCCAACGGCCGCACAAAAATTCCGCGCCCAATAAACATTATAGCACGGTACTGTAGCATTTTAATGCGCCGGTACCAACTTTGCTTTGGCAGGCGCCCAAAAACGCGCGCCCAAAAAGCAGACAGTGCAAATTGTGAAGCGCGCGCAATCCGGTGTCCAAAATATGCTGCGCGCGATAGCGTTTTTCAACGCGCGCCCAAAAACTTTTATCGCTACAGCTTCTGCTAGAGCTGCCCGGCGCCCAAAAAAACAAACTTTTAGTGCGCGGAGCTCTTTTTGGGCGCCTGTTGGAGATGCTCTTATAGTCTTATCTAGCCATCCATTCTTCGCATCAAGATCTGTGCAATTACATTTCTCTTTTTTGTTTCTCTCACATAGAACATGTCTTCAAGTTTAAACCTTTGCAGAGCAGTAAAGATTTCTAACTACTCCCTCCGTCCCGAAATAGATGACTCAACTTTGTACAAAGTTAGTACAAAATTGAGTCATCAATTTTGAAACGGAGGGAGTAGAATCTAGGATAAACCTTTTAGATTTTTTCGTCCAACATAAATATACAAAATAAGTTTTGTTTGATTAAAAAAAATCTTATTTTTAGTATTTATGTTGGACAAACATTTTTGAATGTTTTATTCCACATTCTAGTTAGTAAATTTTGCTATGCTGCAAAGTTTGAAGTTCAAGACATGTTTTATATGAGAGAAACAAAAAAGAAAAAAATTTCATATACAAAATTAGTTGTCTCGCATAGATTTTAAAGTGATATTGAAGAGCCAGGATAGCAGGGCTGGGTGCAGGTGCTCTAAAAATCTGTGTCCTACTACTCCTGTAGGTACGTACTCAAAACTTAGTTAAAGGCGTACCTAGCTTCCAGTTGCTGGCCGGGCCGGCCGCCCGAGCTTGATAATTCGAGCAAGAGTACGTTACCAACTATATGCTTTGCTTCTCCTTACTGTTCATCAGTTGAACAGCCCAGCCCAGCTATATAAGTGCGTCGTCTATACTTTACAATGTCGAACGGTGTGCTCTGCTGCCTGAGAAGCTTTCCATATGATAGGACGTTGGTGCGCGCAATGAGTGACGTTAATCACTCTCTTCCTGGCCCGGAAAAGAACCATTATCCTTGGTTTTTGTTCAAATTAAGTGCCACTTGCCCTGGTGAGTGGGTGCAAGCGTGGTGAATCGTGCGCTCCTATCCCTCCAAAAGGCCACCATAAAAATAGAAAAAGCGACAAAGGGCATTGTATTTTCGGGAACGACTAGGAATCAGACTGCTTGCAAAAAAAAAAAAGACTAGGAATCAGACTAGCCATCCTTTGATCCAGCAGCCCCCATCAACGTGCACCTATCGCGTCATGATATGAGTGCATGCACTTATGCATTTTTGTTTTGAGGAAATGGCCAATTGATTTGCCGATATATTAAGCAGGAGTGAAACTACAAACGGTTCTCTCTGTTTTACAAGAGTTTGGGATTAAGGTTTCCCTCACCAAAATAAGGGAAAACTAATCAGGCTCTTCTAGTTCAGTATTTCAGGATCATTCTCAATGTCAGATAGCCATTGGAGGGTGATACTAGGCTGCAGCATGCTTGTTTGGAAAGGTGGAATAGGCCAGCTTCAGGAAGATATTTGTGCTCGAAAAACCTCTGGTTGCGTTTTTTTCACAAGTTCCGGGCAAGGTAGATGGCAGCAGTGGTGTCTTTAGCCGGCATGAAGCTGGTGCTGGAGTTCCACCACTCCTGGATAGAATTGGCATGCTGGGCATTAGTGGCGAAGGCGCGTTGTCGCACCACTTGTCAAGCAGCCGCCAGACAAATTTGGCGTAGGGACACTCGAGAGTAAGGTGCAGGGGCCTTCCTCTGCTTGATCACAAAGGTTGCAATCACCATTGTGAGATTTCTATTAGTAATGATTCTACCTCTTAGCCACAGCCACATGAAAAACCTGCACTTGGGTTCGGCCTTGGCCTTCCAAAGCCTGTTGAAACAGATGGTGGAGAAGGAACCACTGAACTGGCAGCAGTAGGTGGAGGCAGGAGAGTAAGTATGTGAGGGGTTCCAGGCCCAGCGAATGGTGTCATCAACATCTGGCTACGGGGAGATATTGTTAAGATGTAGCCAAAGGTGTGTGAATTGCCGGAGTTCCGAGATCATAGAGACTCTATGCAGTCCGGTCATCCAAGCCTGATTGGCAAGCGCAACCACCACCGTGATGTTCTTGTGTATGGAGAGCTTGTAGACATCATGAAGAGAATCTGAGAGCCTCCCCATTGACCCATCTATCATTCCAAAAGCTAGTTAGCAATCCATTGCAAACTGTGACATAGGTGGAGGCCCAGAAGAGAGCCAGGTCGTCCTTCTCACAGGTGATAGGGTCCGAGAAAGGGGGGGGGGGGGGGGGGTGAACACCACGTCGGCCCACCGATCATGGGTCGGGCCAAGGACCCATCAATAACCGAAGAAAAGGCCACGCGTGCACTTGCCCTCGGTGTACTCAAGTTGAAAACCTCCGAAGACCTGCTGTACACTTCAAGGTGCATTTGAATGATCGGCATGTTATCCCTAGTAGTTCCCGACATACTTGTAACCCTAGATAACCCCAATCCCTATTTTTTTTTTGATAAAGGACTTTTCATTGAATAGATATATCGAGATGATACAATCGTATTGAAAGAAAGCCCGGCCTCTGCATAGCTAGATGCACACAGCCAAAAAGTTCAGAGCACTCTAAATTGAAATAATTCGATACAAAGCCAAGCAATAAATCATGTCCAGCCTAGGAAGCGGTAGACCCTATCCGTAAATCACACCGCCATCCATGTGGGTAGAAAACCTCCCTGGCCGTATGCTCCAGCCGTGTAGACGCCATCATAAAAAGGTCCCTGTCCTCCGGCTTCTGCAAGATAGACCACGTACGGAGCCATCGTGTACAAACATGGATAACCTGCATAGGAGATGAGACTCATTTATTGTTAAAAACCACATCATTCCTGGTAAGCCACATTGCCCAGCATAAGGCCGCCGCCCCCACAAGAATATATGCAGAAAATTGTTTATCAATACCCCGCAACCAGTTGCCGAACATATTCCATGCACTACGTGGTGGGTATAAATTCGAAGCTACTTGGACCATGGCCCAAACTGTCCGGGCAAACTTACACTCGAAAAATAAGTGTTTAATAGTCTCGTCATGTTGGCAAAAGACACATGTCTTGGACCCATGCTAGTTTCGTCGTGCCAGGTTATCTCTGGTTAGGATGACTCTTTTGTTTAGAAACCAGAGGAAAATCCTCACTCTTAGAGGAATTTTTAGCTTCCACAATTTCCTATTATCAGCTGGAACATCACAATGAACCATTGCATCATACATGGATTTGACCGAGAATTTGCCATTCTGATTCAAGTTCCATCGCAAAGTGTCCGGCTCATCTGACAGTTGAATGTCCTCCAGGCGAGTGAGTAATTCATTCCATGCTGCCAGACGAGTGCCGAAAAGATTTTTAGTCCATAGAGAAGAAGGTTTTTAGAAGTTAGAACTATCATTCATATGATCTTGAGGTAGATCTCTCTGTACTATACTTTGTACTCCATCCAAAAAATATAAACAAGAGGAGTAGGGTATTACCTCTTAGAGAGGGCCTGAGCCTGCATAAAACCGATAGCTTCACTCGAGCGTTTCTTACTGCGCCATCTCTGCAATTTGGAAGCCAACTTAACAAGAATAGGCCGTTTGTCACCGTGGGTGATATTTTGAAGTGGATAGGATGTTGGTGCGGTGCAATCAGTGACGTTAATCACTCTCTTCCGGCCCCAAAAAGAACTATTATTCTTGGTTTTTGTTCGAATTAAGTGCCACTTGCCGTGGTGAGTGGGTGCAAGTGTGGTGGGTCGTGCGCTCCTATCCTATATACATGAGAAGTTGATCCCCACTATCCTATTTATCTCAACATACACACATGCCACCTCATCAAAAGCCCACCACTACTTGCAAGGGAATTTTTTTTTCATTATTAGTTGATCTCATGCACACCTTTCACCTCACCACACATGTCACCTCATCAAAGGTCCACTCAACATGCAAGAAAAAAAGTTTTTCGTTACCTTATGCCACATTCAAAATATTTTCTGACTACACAATAATCAGATACAATATATAATATTTTTTAGCTTTGGTTCATACATTATTAATTCAACTATGGAAGCTTCAACAATCAAATCACTAAAATATACTGCAATTGATTCCCGCAGCAACGCGCGGGGTATTCTCTAGTTCCTCCAGAAGGCCACCATAAAAAATAGAAAAGGCGACAAAGGGCATTGTATTTTCGGGAACGATTAGGAATCAGACTGACTATCTGTTGGATCCAGCAGCCCCCATCAACGTGGCCTCTCGTCATGACTAGATCGGAATCGCGCCTTGTCGCGAGGGTGCCGGTCCAATGTTTTGGTCAAGCAGGTAATGTTGAGTTAGTACGAACCCGGATTCAGCATATGCATTCATACAAACAATTACCGAGCGATTCATTAAATAGGGATTTTATAATCTGAAACATCAGTTACTGCATCAGTCAATACATACCAGGAAAAAACATAAGAACAATACACTTCCTACCAAAACATATGTATCCTCTAAAATCAGGATTGACATGGACAAACAAAGGAATTGTTGACGTACAACACCTGGACGAAGCAAATCATTCTAAGCCCACAATTGATAAGGTGGCTGAGAACACATATGCCTGCCACGCAACTCTGTACCGGCCAGCTGCTGAGTGATGTATTTAAATAGGGATCTCACAATCTGCAACGATAGTTAGGAAAGATTTCGTAAAGAAGAGCAAGGGTATTACTAATGGCAGGGGGCAAGCATTATTGGCTTCTTGGCAGTCACTTAATATGTCAATCTTTTGATCGTCATCTTCAGCCTCCTTACAGTCTGGACATCTTCTCCATTAAATCACTTGAATGGTCTTCAAATAGCATTGCCCACGAAGATATGCATCACTACCGCAAGCCACGCCGATGCATACACCACAAGAAGGAGCAGCACCACATTCTCGTCCGTCTCTGCGGTGTCGTGGTTGTGCCTGTCCTGTGAAGCGCCGAGGAGTGACGGCGACCTAGGTTAGGATCGGCAGCGGCACGAGCACCGCGACAGTAAGAGAAATAGGAAGGACAGGTGCACAAAAGAGGCGGGTCAAAGCAGCGAGGATGTACCTTGAGGACGGTGCTACCCGACCTCCTCCTCCTTGATGACGAGGAAGCACCAAGGGCAGCTTGATGCTTGCCGGTGGCCTCCCTGATGAATTGGAGCCGAGCACTACGGGGTCAAAGGTGCATCACCTCATGCTTCTCCCGCTGAGCACCGAGGAGAGGGAGGCCAGCTTGGGAGCGAAAGAGCCAGAAGTTGAATATATGTAAGCAATCAACCAAGAAATGAGATGCTATATGTGAATAATATACAAATGGGGAGATGCTATATAAATGACCTGCAGCGCGCCTTGCCCTGCGGTGCTGGGGCAGACTGTTGTGCCTAAGCATGTGTGCCAGCCAGGCAGAAGCATTTATCCTGATTAATAACAATAGTAGTTGAGCTGCTATTGCGCCGCCAGGTTCTGTTTGCACACAGTAGAAGGGAACCAGAAATATTATATCAGCCTTGCTCGGTTTTGTAAAGCGTGGAACAAATAAACTGGCCTTTTACTGTGTCTATATGGCCCTACCTGGTCCCCTCAAGTTGAAAACAAAAGAAACATGCTCCAGGCCTTCGTATCAATATAGAGAAGCTGAGCCTAGGTGTATAAATTACGAACGTTTGTTCTGCTACATCAAAAATAGAAGGATCAGTATGGTCATGTACTTGGAATTGTAAAGACAAATTTAAAAGTATCTGCTGCTGATAAAAAAATTATAATAAGATTTGGTGAAATGTCAGTATGCTCTTAGGATCAGGGCAGCAGTCTTCGCCGTCTAAAAGTCTCTTGTTTGTAATTACACAAAAATGGAGTTTCATTTGTTTGTAATTACACAAAAACGCAGTTTCCTTTGTTTTTTCCAGATACACAAAAATGGAGTTTCCTTTGTTTTTCTACATAAACAAAAATGGAGTTTGCTAATGCAATCACATGTAGCAGAGTTGTTCAATCAATGGTCAGGGAGGAATGATATATACACTAAGCACCACAAAGTCGTGTAACAAAAAACAGAGGAAAAACTGAAGGAAGAGGCAAAGATGGCCTTAACTTCACAGGAGAGGTAGACATGCCTTTGCCGGGAGAGGAGCAGGGTAGCGGTCATCGCCGTCGCCGGCAGGAGGTGTCTCTAGTGAGAAAAGACATGGAAGCAAGCTGGAGATTCGCGACTCAACCACAATGAACTCCATTAAAATCCTTTGAAGCATTCAATTGCCGCAACAGACCTAGAGGAAAATAGCCCAATTAGCTCACCCGCTCACCAAAAATAAGAAATGGAGGAAAAGAGATCCAAGAACACAAACCTACACTACAATGGGTGAGTGGATAAGAAGCATAAACATGTAGCAATACAATAAGCCTCTGAAGGAGACATGGCGGCTCAGCGGTGACGGCAAGAGAGATGGGCCGCTGGCTAGCATCCTCTTCAGTCTCAGCATAGTACCTACAAAGAAATGTACCCCTTTAGAAATACCGAACCATTACAAATGCAGCCTCCCATAAAAATATAACCCTCTTCTGATAATAACAAAAATTCTAGTAAATACATATTTCTTTAGCAGGAGAACGGGCAACCTCTTTGTTTGTTGATAGCTTAGCAGGCTCCAAAAGCAGGGAAAACTCTTGTTGGTTGATAGCTTGTAAGTCACTAAAGGTAGCTTGAGGTCCCCACACAAAAATTAAGTCCTCTGAGATCACATAAGAGACATAATATAAATTTCAAATATTTACAAATAAAGTCGCAGTTTGGTTTGGTCTGTTCCCTTGAAAGAAAATTGTAATGCCCATCTCAGCATTAGTAATACAAATCCATTTTTCAACAATTAAGTACAAAATAATATATTCAACTATGAGCATAGTTCTCAGGAAGAATACTTGTTGTGTGGGATGGATCATTGAGTAAGAAACAGAACAAATAATATTAAGATAACTATGATGCATCTCAATTCAGATGGGCCACTGACCAAAGGGTTATAAGCATTGCAATATTATATACTGACCAAATTAGTATTGCTCAGTATAAACATAAGGCCTCTTGTTTAGGACAAAGGATAGATATTTGATATATCACAAGAAATGTAGCATGATATAATAGTATCAAGAGTACATAGATTTCACAGAGGTCTATTTTTAAAATGGCCACAACTGCAAAATTCCCTCTTGAGATCCCCAATGCTTCTGGTCACAGGGCGGCGGCCGCGGCTCCGGAAAGAAAATAAATAAATTCCTGCACTTAAAGAAAGCAAAGAAATCAAAAATCAGTTTTTGCAATGGTTTCTGCGCTAATTCAGTTTGTGCGCTAAAATTCATTTTCTACGCTAAAACAAATGTATCTAAATATTCAGTATCTAAACTAAAGAATATTTGTGGAATAGCTGAACTTCTAAACTTACACGTAGATCAACGGTAAATGTTCAGTCTTTTCAGTTCCTGTTCTAATTCATTTTCTGCACTAAAACAGAGTATATGTAAAGGTCCGGTATCTGAACTATCGAAGGTTTGTGGAACATCTGAATTTTTAAACTTAAACTGAGATCAAAAGTAAAGGTTCAGTCTTTTCAGTTTCTGTACTAATTCAGTTTGTGCACTAAAACAGAGTACATCTAAAGATTCAGTTTATGAACTATAGAAGGTTTGTGGAACAGCTGATTTTTTAAACTTAAACAGAGATCAAAAGTAAGGGTTCAATCTTTTCAGTTAAACAAAGATCAAATATACAATCCTTTCAGTTCAATAGAGATCAAATGTTCAGTTTTGGCTAACATACTGATCACATGTACTCAACTATTTCCCTAAGACAGATTCATATGAGTTCTTCTACATGAACATAGCACATGTTCAGATCAACACAAACAGGAACAAAACCCTAGGCATGCTTAAAAAATAAGCCTCGATACCATAATTTAACATCATTCCATTGTCATATACATGAAAGCCACAACAGAGCTGACGCAATCGACCTTGATCATAGATGGGAAAGACCCTACTGATTAAAGCATTGCGCTAATACAAACACCTACATTTCACTTACATATGTAATTCACAGCTTGTAGACACACAACTTGTAGACACGTATAGAAAAGAGATCAGGCTAATCAGGAGGAAGAGAGAAGTGTGGGTACCTGCAAGAAAGCTTACTGGCATGACTCATATCAGAAATCCTCCTCTGAACTCATGAAGAACCAGTAGCATTGCGAACCATCGCTTATCCCAGAATAACAAAGTGCAACTTACTCTTAACCAGATTAGATCAAGGACTAACAACAAACAATAAAAGATCAAGAACAACATATATGCAACAAAGGTATGAGAGAGAAGAAATCTTTACATAAGACGGCTATAAACATTGGAGCATAAATAAGCAACACCTTTAAATACAAATAAGAAGGGTTCAGGGTTCCATGCATAGTGGGCTCAGATTCGCCTTTCCTCGATAATATAATCTACCCCCATCATCTCCTATCGACAGATCAATCTGTTTATACAGTGGAGCTGCCCTGGTTATCACTCAACAAGAATGACCATCCAAGGACAGAACAATAAGTATCACAGGATCAAAAAGGATTCTAGAGACAAGGAAGGATCCAACTTGATACCCACAGGTGCCTCGATTGCTCAAAGACACACTTATTTCAGCCATGGCTAATCATCATCACCCTAGCAAGAATGGCTTCCGACCGACGGGGCACGTGATTCAAACGCGGTGGCACGAGATATCTCACCGCGGGAGTAACTATTCATTGCTATAGGAGCTCGGGCTCGATCCAACGGCCGAGTTCAATCCGGATCGAGATCCGACGACCAGAATCACATCAGGAAATCGATCCGACGGCCAAAAGTGCCTGAGATCCGAGGAGCCAGGGAACTTGCCGCGGGTCTTATTTCTGGATGAATCACCAGATCAATATGTTCTTACGAGGGTGAAACTGCCTTGGTTATCACTCATCAGAAATGACCATCCAAGGACAAAGCCACTAAAATAAGAACGTGATCAAAACAATTCAAAGAAACGAGGGAGGATCCAAATTAATACCCACAAGTGCCTCGATTACTCGAGAGCATGCTTATATCATCCATAACTGATCATCATAGCCTGGCCATGTCCCATACAATAGCCTAAGAAGAGCAGGGGAAGATGGAGCTCACCGAGGGAGGTTGTAGCCAAGGCAGTACTCAGTGGGCACCGGGGTTTCACCTGAACGCCGTCCAACCGGTGAGGAACCACGTCTGAGTTACGCCTTGCACCATCCCACCGACGAGCACGAATGCCAATGGCACCGAAGCAGCCAAGGAAGATTCTGATTTGGGGGGGGGGGGGGGGGAACGGGAAAGAGAGACAGAGAGAAGGGAACGAAGGGGGCGAACGAGAAGCGAGCCAGCCACCCTCCCCCACCACATAGCCGCACGGAGCCAACCACCGTCCACCACGCACGCGGCCTGGACAGGAAATGACGAAAAAGCCCTCGGCGGGGGGCAAGATTTACGTGCGGTGGCACGAGGTATTTACCGCAGGCGCGCACACGACCGAACGCACAGGCTGCACCCGCACACCCGCTCGCTGGCGGGCACGGCCCACCCGCCGGGACCCCCCAGGTCAGCGACAACCGGTCAAACGGAAGGAGTAATTGACGGGGCGAGCCAAACGGGATCAACCATGCTACAGGGGAGGGGGATTCGATCCGAAGGCCGACGTCCTTCCACCGCTCGACCGGACGCCCAGAAACCCATCAAGCAAATTGATCCGACGGTCAAAATGCGCTAATCGCTGAGAGCGCCGGTGGCTCCCTTCGTCTCATATTTCTGGATAAAGCAGGGCAATAATCCAGTTATCTTTGATCAAGATCAAGAAATGAATTAGTTGTCCCAGCTAGCCACCATAATTCTGCAACCAACAGACCATTGTTTCCGGAATGTAGCAGCAATCATGTAAACAAAGTGCGACTAAATATGGTATTGCAGAACAACAAACTATCCGTAGGTACACAACAACCTAAAAATGGCATCCAGCAGGGCAACCTAAAAAAGTAACTAAGCTCATGAGCAACCCGTAGCAACAATAACAACAGTTCCAACAACAATATCCTAGGATAACATCATACAAAAGAAAAAAGATCGAGCGTGCGTATATAAAGGCATGAAGGAAGCGACAAGAATAGAGTAGCACCTGAGCTGGTACCAGCCACCGACAACCAAGATCATGAGACAACCACAAGCAACAACAACAGCAGTCCCGGATGTGTAAACAGATTGCAGAACAATACCAGAAGTGCATCTGAAAAATGGATTAGAGATTTTACCAATACGGACATGCAGTTCCCAATAAATTGAGCTCCTGTAGCAGGTGATGGTGCCGGTCAACATTGTTCACAATACAGATATGAAAAACAAAGAAATAAATTAAGGCATAAGACTAAACTATGACATTCCCATTCAGCATTCTATTATACTATTAAGAATGCCATTGGTCTGCTTGGCCTAGCATGGCAAAAACATCTGAACTGCTATAGATTCAGAGATATGTGCAAAAAGTAAATATCGAAGGAAGCCTCATGAACTGTTTGTAAGCCTGCAATTGTAGGCTTTACTCTTATAATTATTAAATTGCCTAGAATACAAAATAAAATGTTGAATCATCTGATGTACAAAGCTAAAGACAAGTATCAAAGGAGGTATAATCAGTATGCAGTATTATCACGGTGCTAGATACTACTATTCCAAAACACCAAAACATACAAAATACACCTAGAGGAATTCTACCTAAATTAGTATCACCCAGGTGGAACACACCTAGAAGCTGAATCTTTTGAGTTTTTATTTACCTTGAGCTATCTCCTCTTGTTGTAGTTGGGGCATGAAGAGTTTATCCTTCAAAAAAAAAAACTGAACATGTCTCCTACAATGAGATAGCCTTTTTCATTAACCTATATGATTTCCATAAAGAGCATATAGTTAAGAATGCAGGGTGGCACAACAGAAGGAAATGAAGAACCTGTAATATAATGATGATGGCAGCCACAACCAACAATGTGCGTAAGATGGATAGCGAACTTAATGAATGGGGCATCAGCCTATGCAGCCAATGCAAAACCTGCGTCGAAGTTGGGTTCATATATATATCCTCCTAATCCTAAGCACATAAAGATGTGATTTGAACAATGGCTGACAGATCGCTCAAAGTTCAAGTGCATTGTTCAGCATCAGCTCTCAATAATTTGTGCTTAATCCTGTACTAATTATATACCTTGTGGATTTACATACTTTAGGATACACCAAATCCATAAATGAAACAAGAGTGCATAAAAAAGAGCATATATGAGTGAAGAAGAATGTAACCTTGTAACTATATTTGAGGTAAATTTGAGCAGTTCCAGTAAGCTTCATAGGCAAAGTATACATCCAATGCCTAATTAGCACCCCCACTTCCCATACATAATCAGGAGCAAGGCCAAGGATTGATGCCCAAATCCCTCTATCAAAAAAGGATGCTCTGCACTAGCTCCATGAATAAATGAGTACTCGTCCATGCCATTTTAACCTGTCACACACCAACAATATGGAAGATAAAACATTTAGCTTTAGGAAAATGGATTATTACATGGGTGAAATTAATTACTAACAACTACAACCATGTTATATTTATTATCATGTTCAAGGTAAGTAACTTAGCGAGCCAGTGCCAAACCTTTCCCTTCCCTTGTCACCACTGATAAGGACAAATCAGGCAGCAGACAAAAAAAGGTAACAAAAACATAGGAATCTAGGCAGACCGCAACAACCTCCTACACAACAACAACAATATCTGAGCACCTAATGCATCCCAGCACCAGA
The DNA here is from genome assembly GCF_018294505.1 of Triticum aestivum. Classification (NCBI taxonomy): domain Eukaryota; kingdom Viridiplantae; phylum Streptophyta; class Magnoliopsida; order Poales; family Poaceae; genus Triticum; species Triticum aestivum. The sequence goes on along the minus strand of NC_057812.1, from coordinate 7,761,657 downwards.
AAAATTAAGAAAGGCAACAAAAATCTACCCTGGATATAGGCACGAGGCCTAGTCTCCTGCAAAGCAACAACAAATACCAGGGATCCAAACAGAACCGAATACCTAATCCATCCAAAGGAATCTGATCAGAACCAGGATCGAGCAACCAATGCATCCAAGAAAAAGATTCGGGCAGTCAACACATCCAAAAAGCTACAGGAGCTGCACATAACAACTAATAACTCTGCTAGACAGGAAGGAAAAGGAAGAGCTCGCCAACCACGAACCTTGCAACATCTCGACACGGCAACGGACAGCAGACTGGCCGAAGCTTCGACAAACGAAACAAACAACAACTACAGAGGACCTGCAATGATAAATCCGACACAAATCAATGTAAACACGAGAACCTAGAACCGAAAGGGAAGATAGACCAGCATCTCTAGGCAAGAGAATGGATCACCTGGGCGTCGTCGGAGTGGATGTGCTTGGAGAACCGACGCCGGCGGAGGTCGTGTCGCGCCAGGGAGCACCGACGCCGGCGGCGGCCTTGTCGCGCTGCGCCTCCTCGGCGCTGAAGGGTGATCCAGCACCATGCACGAAGCAGGGGCTCGACGCGTGGGATTGGGGGCCGGTGTCGCCCTGGGCCTTCTCTCTGCCGAAGGGCACTCCGACAGCGTCGATGGATCAGGGGTTGGAGGCGCGGGATCGGAAGCCGGCGTGGCGCAGAGGAGAGGAAGAGGAGAACGCATGCGGGGGAAGTCGAAGAGGACGAGCGGCGGCGGCGTGAGGAGGCCGAGGGCAGCGAGCGCTGCGGCGCCATGGATTGGGTTCTGGGGGATGATTCGGATTGAGGGGGAGGGGGAGGAGAGACAGAGAGAAGGGAACGAAGGGGGCGAACGAGAAGCGAGCCAGCCGCCCTCCCCCACCACATAGCCGCACGGAGCCAACCACCGTCCACCACGCACGCGGCCTAGATAGGAAATGACGAAAAAGCCCTCGGCAGGGTGCAAGATTTACGTGCGGTGGCACGGGATATTTACCGCAGGCGCGCGCATGACTGAACGCACAGGCTGCACCCGCACACCCGCTCGCTGATGGGCGCGGCCCGCGCGCCGGGACCCCTCAAGTCAGCGACAACCGGTCAAACGGAAGGAGAAATCGACGGCGCGTACCAGACGGGCTCAACCATGCTACAGGGGAGGGGGATTCGATCCGATAGACGAGATCTGCCGGCGGCTCGATCCGACGGCCGGAACTCCATCAAGCGAACCGATCGGACGACCGAGAGGCGTTAATCGCTGAGGAGCCAGGGAGTTCTGAGCAGATTCGTTTTTCTAGATATGAGTGTATGCACTTATGCATTTTTGTTTTGAGGAACTGGCACTTGAGTTGCCAATATAAGGAGTGAAAGCAAATACAAATGGTTCTCTTGTTTTACAAGAGTTTGGGATTAAGGTTTCCCACTGCAAAATAAGAGAAGAAAAAATAATCAAGCTCTGGTTAGGTTGATTCTCAACGTCAAATAGCCATTGGAGGGTCACTACAGGATAAACATATGTTGCCTAGTGTTCCAGCATAAGGCGGGTGCTATTTCTCGTGGTACTCAGCTTACTCTAGTATAAGCTGAGTGGTTTTCAAAGAACTCTCGGCAACTTCAACGCGCTCGGCATATTCATGTATAAGCGATTGCTCCAAAAAAGGCACCGTGCTTATAAAAAGACCTTGGCATAGAAGTAAAAGAACACACGGCTTACACTGATGGCTCTACAAAGTACTTGTCATGTGGCCGTCCATGATATGTCTTCGTCATATCTACATTTCCAAACACTTGTGCCTTTGTTTTGAACTCTAACTTGCATGATTTGAATGGAACTAACTCGGACTGACGCTATTTTCAGCAGACTTTTCATGGTGTTATTTATGTGCATAAATAAAAGTTCTCGGAATGACCTGAAACTCCACGGAACGTCTTTTCAAAATAATAGAAAATCTTTTCCAAAGATGAAGACCAGGGGGCCCACACCCTGTCCACGAGGGTGGGGGGCGTGCCCCCTACCTCGTGGGCCCCTGGAGCTCCTCCGACGCCAACTCCAACTCTATATATTTGCTTTTGGGGAGAAAAAAATAAGGAGAAGAAATTATCGCATTTTGCGATACAGAGCCGCCGCCAAGCCCTAAAACCTCTCGGGAGGGCTGATCTGGAATTCGTTCGGGGCTCCGGAGAGGGGGATTCGTCGCCGTCGTCATCATCAACCATCCTCCATCACCAATTTCATGATGCTCACCGTTGTGCGTGAGTAATTCCATCGTAGGCTTGCTGGACGGTGATGGGTTGGATGAGATCTATCATGTAATCGAGTTAGTTTTGTTAGGGTTTGATCCCTAGTATCCATTATGTTCTGAGATTGATGTTGCTATGACTTTGCTATGCTTAATGCTTGTCACTAGGGCCCGAGTGCCATGATTTCAGATCTGAACCTATTATGTTTTCATGAATATATGTGTGTTCTTGATCCTATCTTGCAAGTCTATAGTCACCTACTATGTGTTATGATCCGGCAACCCCGAAGTGACAATAATCGGGGCCACTCCTGGTGATGACCATAGTTTGAGGAGTTCATGTATTCACTATGTGCTAATGCTTTGTTTGGGTTCTTTATTAAAAGGAGGTCTTAATATCCCTTAGTTTCCATTAGGACCCCGCTGTCATGGGAGGGTAGGACAAAAGATGTCATGCAAGTTCTTTTCCATAACCACGTATGACTATATTCGGAATACATGCCTACATTACATTGATGAATTGGAGCTAGTTCTATGTCACCCTATGTTATGACTGTTACATGATGAACCGCATCCGGCATAATTATCCATCACCGATCCAATGCCTATGAGTTTTTCCTATACTAGTTCTCGTTTATTTACTTTCCCGTTGTTACTGTTACAATCACTACAAAATACTAAAAATATTACTTTTGCTTCTGTTACTTTTGCTAACGTTACCACTACTATCATATTACTTTGCTACTAAACACTTTGTTGCAGATATTAAGTTATCCAGGTGTGGTTGAATTGACAACTCAACTGCTAATACTTGAGAATATTCTTTGGCTCCCCTTGTGTCAAATCAACAAATTTGGGTTGAATGCTCTACCCTCGAAAACGGTTGCGATGCCCTATACTTGTGGGTTATCAAGACTATTTTCTGGCGCCGTTGCCGGGGAGCATAGCTCTATTCTTTGAGTCACTTGGGATTTATATCTGCTGGTCACTATGAAGAACTTGAAATACGCTAAGACAACAATTTATCCCTCAACTACGAGGGGAGGTAAGGAACTGCCATCTAGCTCTGCACTTGATTCACCTTCTGTTTTGAGTAAGCTTGCAACACCTAAACCTGCTTCTGCTATTCGTTCTGATATGTCGCATGTTATTGATGATGCCACTTCTGCTATGCATGATACTTATGATGAAACTACTTCTATGCTTGATACTACTGTGCTCCTTAGTGAATTTATTGATGAACAAATTGCTAGTGCTACAGAGAAAAAATATTGAAACTGATTATATTGATGAAAGTGATGATGAAAATATGCCTGTTATTCCTAAGGGTTATGTTTTTGATATGGAATCTTCTGCAGCTATTTTAGCTTGCAAAGATAGATATGAGCTCAAGAGGTTATTAGCTAATTGGAATAAGCAATCTCTTAAAGATAGAATGAAACCTGACCCTGCTTTTGCTACTTCACCTATCTGTGTTGCCGATAAGGATTATGAATTCTCTGTTGATCCTGATATAATTACTTTGGTTGAATCTGATCCTTTTCATGGCTATAAATCTGAAACTGTTGTGTCACACTTACTAAACTAAATGATATAGCCACCCTGTTCACTAATGATGAGAGATCTCGCTACTTTTATATCCTTAAAATATTTTCGTTCTCATTAAAGGGTGATGCTAAGATATGGTTTAATTCTCTTGATCCTAGTTGTGTGCGTAGTCCCCAGTATATGATTTATTACTTCTCTGCTAAATATTTCCCTGCTCATAAGAAACAAGCTGCTTTGAGTGAAATTTATAATTTTGTGCAAATCGAAGAAGAGAGTCTCCCACAAGCTTGGGGGAGGCTTCTCAAGTTACTGTTAGAAATATTCCCTAGAGGCAATAATAAAAGCATTATTATTATATTTCTTTGTTCATGATAATTGTCTTTATTCATGCTATAACTGTATTATCCGGAAATCGTAATACACGTGTGAATACATAGACCATAATATGTCCCTAGTAAGCCTCTAGTTGACTAGCTCGTTGATCAACAGATAGTCATGATTTCCTGGCTATGGACATTGGATGTCATTGATAACGGGATCACATCATTAGGAGAATGATGTGATGGACAAGACCCAATCCTAAGCATGGCACAAAGATCGTGTAGTTCGTTTGCTAGAGCTTTTCCAATGTCAAGTATCTTTTCCTTTGACCATGAGATCGTGTAACTCCCGGATACCGTAGGAGTGCTTTGGGTGTATCAAACGTCACAACGTAACTGGGTGACTATAAAGGTGCATTACAGGTATCTCCGAAAGTGTCTGTTGGGTTGACATGGATCGAGACTGGGATTTGTCACTCCATATAACGGAGAGGTATCACTGGGCCCACTCGGTAATGCATCATCATTATGAGCTCAAGGTGACCAAGTGGTTGATCACGGGATCATGCATTACGGCACGAGTAAAGTGACTTGCTGGTAACGAGATTGAACAAGGTATTGGGATACCGACGATCGAGTCTCGGGCAAGTAACATACCGATTGACAAAGGGAATTGTATACGGGGTTGATTAATCCTCGACATCGTGGTTCATCCGATGAGATCATCGTGGAGCATGTGGGAGCCATCATGGGTATCCATATCCCGCTGTTGGTTATTGACCGGAGAGTCGTCTCGGTCATGTCTGCTTGTCTCCCGAACCCGTAGGGTCTACACACTTAAGGTTCGGTGACGCTAGGGTTATGAAGATATGTGTATGCAGTAACCCGAATGTTGTTCGGAGTCCCGGATGAGATCCCGGACGTCACGAGGAGTTCCGTAATGGTCCGGAGGTAAAGAATTATATATAGGAAGTGCTGTTTCGGCCATCGGGACAAGTTTCGGGGTTATCGGTATTGTACTGGGACCACCGGAGGGGTCCCGGGGGCCCACCGGGTGGGGCCACCTATCCCGGAGGGCCCCATGGGCTGAAATAGGAGGGAACCCAGCCCATAGTGGGCTGGGGCGCCACCCCCTATAGGCCCATGCGCCTAGGGTTTCCACCAAGGAAGAGTCCAAGTGGTGGAAGGCACCCCTAGGTGCCTTGGGGGGGAGGGAAACCTCCCCTTGGCAGCCGCACCTAGGAGATTGGATCTCCTAGGCTGCGCACCACCCCCCCTTGGCCCTCCTATATATAGTTGAGGAGAGGAAGGACTTCATACCTCAGCCTTTGGTGCTTCCTCTCTCCCCGTTACGTCTCTCTCTCGTAGTATAGGTGAAGCCCTGCTACTGTGACGCCCTGCATCCACCACCACGCCGTCGTGCTGCTGGATCTTCATCAACCTCTCTTCCCCCCTTGCTGGATCAAGAAAGGAGGAGACGTCATCCGTTCCGTACGTGTGTTGAACGCGGAGGCACCATCCGTTCGGTGCTTGATCATCGCTGATTTGAATCACGTCGTGTTCGACTACATCATCCCCGTTCTTTGAACGCTTCCGCTCGCCATCTACAAGGTACGTAGATGCATCTAATCACTCGTTGCTAGATGAACTCCTAGATGGATCTTGGTGAAACCGTAGGAAAATTTTTGTTTTCTGCAACGTTCCCCAACAGTGGCATCATGAGCTAGGTCTATGCGTAGTTCTCTTGCACGACTAGAACACAAAGTAGTTGTGGGCGTTGATTTTGTTCAATATGCTTGCCATTACTAGTCTTATCTTGATTCGGCGGCATCGTGGGATGAAGCGGCCCGGACCGACCTTACACGTACTCTTACGTGAGACAGGTTCCACCGACTGACATGCACTAGTTGCATAAGGTGGCTAGCGGGTGTCTGTCTCTCCTACTTTAGTCGGATCGGATTCGATGAAAAGGGTCCTTATGAAGGGTAAATAGCAATTGGCATATCACGTTGTGGTCTTTGCGTAGGTAAGAAACGTTCTTGCTAGAAACCCTTAGCAGCCACGTAAAACATGCAAACAACAATTAGAGAACGTCTAACTTGTTTTTGCAGGGTATGCTATGTGATGTGATATGGCCAAAGTTGTGATGAATGATGAATGATCTATATGTGATGTATGAGATGTTCATGCTATTGTAATAGGAATCACAACTTACATGTCGATAAGTATGACGGTGACAGGATGATCATGGAGCCCCAAGATGGAGATCAAAGGAGCTATGTGATATTGGCCATATCATGTCACTATTATTATTTGATTGCATGTGATGTTTCTCATGTTTTGCATCTTGTTTGCTTAGAACGACGGTAGTAAATAAGATGATCCCTCATAATAATTTCAAGAAAGTGTTCCCCCTAACTGTGCACCGTTGCTACAGTTCGTCGTTTCGAAGCACCACGTGATGATCAGGTGTGATAGATCCTTACGTTCACATACAACGGGTGTAAGACAGATTTACACACGCAATACACTTAGGTTGACTTGACGAGCCTAGCATGTGCATAGACATGGCCTCGGAACACAGAAGACCGAAAGGTCGAGCATGAGTCGTATAGAAGATACGATCAACATGAAGATGTTCACCGACGTTGACTAGTCCGTGTCACGTGATGATCGGACACGGCCTAGCCAACTAGGATCATGTTATACTTAGATGACTAGAAGAGGGATGTCTATCTAAGTGGGAGTTCATTAATAATTTGATTAGATGAACTTAATTATCATGAACTTAGTCTAAAATCTTTATAATATGTCTTGTAGATCAAATGGCCAACGTTGTATTCAATTTCAACGCGTTCCTAGAGAAAACCAAGCTGAAAGACGACGGCAGCAACTATACGGACTGGGTCCGGAACCTGAGAATCATCCTCATAGCTGCCAAGAAAGATTATGTCCTACAAGCACTGCTAGGTGATCCACCCGTCCCACAGAACCAAGACGCTATGAACTCTTGGCAGACACGTACTGATGACTACTCCCTCGTTCAGTGCGGCATGCTTTAAAGCCTAGAGCCGGGGCTCCAAAAGCGTTTTGAGAGACATGGAGCATATGAGATGTTCGAAGAGCTGAAAATGGTTTTCCAAGCTCATGCCCGGGTCGAGAGATATGAAGTCTCCGACAAATTCTTCAGCTGTAAGATGGAGGAAAATAGTTCTGTCAGTGAGCACATACTCACTATGTCTGGGTTACATAACCGCTTGACTCAGCTGGGAGTTAATCTCCCGGATGATGCGGTCATTGACAGAATCCTCCAGTCGCTTCCACCAAGCTACAAGAGCTTTGTGATGAACTTCAATATGCAGGGGATGGAAAAGACCATTCCTGAAGTATTTGCAATGCTGAAATCAGCAGAGGTAGAAGTCAAGAAGGAACATCAAGTGTTGATGGTCAATAAAACCACTAAGTTCAAGAAGGGCGAGGGTAAAAAGAACTTTGAGAAGGACGGCAAGGAAGTTGCCGCGCCCGGCAAGCAAGCTGCTGGGAAGAAGAAGTCAAAGTATGGACCCAAGCCTGAGACGGAGTGCTTTTATTGCAAAGGGAAGGGTCACTGGAAGCGGAACTGCCCCAAATACTTAGCGGACAAGAAGGCCGGCAAAACAAAAGGTATATGTGATATACATGTAATTGATGTGTACCTTACCAGTACTCGAAGTAACTCCTGGGTATTTGATACCGGTGCCGTTGCTCATATTTGTAACTCACAGCAGGAGCTGCAGAATAAACAGAGACTGGGGAGGGACGAGGTGACGATGCACGTCGGGAATGGTTCCAAGGTTGATGTGATCGCCGTCGGCACGCTACCTCTACATTTACCTACGGGATTAGTTATAAACCTCAATAATTGTTATTTCGTGCCAAGTTTGAGCATGAACATTGTATCAGGATCTCGTTTAATACGAGATGGCTACTCATTTAAATTTGAGAATAATGGTTGTTCTATTTATATGAGAGATATGTTTTATGGTCATGCTCCGATGGTCAATGGTTTATTCTTAATGAATCTCGAACGTAATATTACACATATTCATAGTATGGATACCAAAAGATGTAAGGTTGATAATGATAGTCCCACATACTTGTGGCACTACCGCCTTGGTCACATAGGTGTCAAACGCATGAAGAAGCTCCATGCAGATGGACTTTTGGAGTCTCTTGATTACGAATCATTTGACACGTGCGAACCATGCCTCATGGGTAAAATGACCAAGACTCCGTTCTCAGGAACAATGGAGCGAGCAACCAACTTATTGGAAATCATACATACTGATGTGTGCGGTCCAATGAGTATTGAGGCTCGCGGTGGCTATCGTTATGTTCTCACCCTCACTGATGACTTAAGTAGATATGGGTATGTCTACTTAATGAAACACAAGTCTGAAACCTTTGAAAAGTTCAAGGAATTTCAGAGTGAAGTTGAGAATCAACGTGACAGGAAAATCAAGTTTCTACGATCAGATCGTGGAGGAGAATACTTGAGTCACGAATTTGGCACACACTTAAGAAAATGTGGAATAGTTTCACAACTGACGCCGCCTGGAACACCTCAGCGTAATGGTGTGTCCGAACGTTGTAATCGCACTCTATTAGATATGGTGCGATCTATGATGTCTCTTACCGACTTACCGCTATCTTTTTGGGGCTATGCTTTAGAGACTGCCGCATTCACTTTAAATAGGGCTCCGTCGAAATCCGTTGAGACGACACCGTTTGAATTATGGTTTGGGAAGAAACCTAAGCTGTCGTTTCTAAAAGTTTGGGGATGCGATGCTTATGTCAGGAAACTTCAACCTGAAAAGCTCGAACCCAAATCGGAAAAATGCGTCTTCATAGGATACCCTAAAGAAACCATTGGGTATATCTTCTACCTCAGATCCAAAGGCAAGATCTTTGTTGCCAAGAATGGATCCTTTCTGGAGAAAGAGTTTCTCTCGAAAGAAGTAAGTGGGAGGAAAGTAGAACTTGATGAAGTATTGCCTCTTTAACCGGAAAATGGCGCAACTCAAGAAAATGTTCCTGAGGCGCCTGCACCGACTAGAGAGGAAGTTATTGATGATGATCAAGATACTTCTGATCAAGCTCCTACTGAAATTCGAAGGTCCACAAGGACACGTTCCGCACCAGAGTGGTACGGCAACCCTGTCTTGGAAATCATGTTGTTAGACAACAGTGAACCTTCGAACTATGAAGAAGCGATGGCAAGCCCGGATTCCGACAAATGGCTAGAAGCCATGAAATCCGAGATAAGATCCATGTATGAAAACGAAGTATGGACTTTGACTGACTTGCCCGTTGAACGGCGAGCCATAGAAAATAAATGGATCTTCAAGAGGAAGACAGACGCGGATGGTAATGTGACCATCTATAAAGCTCGGCTTGTCGCTAAGGGTTATCGACAAGTTCAAGGAATTGACTATGATGAGACTTTCTCACCGGTAGCGAAGCTAAAGTCCGTCCGAATCATGTTAGCAATTGCCGCATTCTACGATTATGAGATATGGCAAATGGACGTCAAAACGGCATTCCTTAATGGTTTCCTTAAGGAAGAGTTGTATATGATGCAGCCGGAAGGTTTTGTCGATCCTAAGAATGCTGACAAGGTGTGCAAGCTCCAACGCTCGATTTATGGGCTGGTGCAAGCATCTCGGAGTTGGAACATTCGCTTTGATGAGATGATCAAAGCGTTTGGGTTTACGCAGACTTATGGAGAAGCCTGCATTTACAAGAAAGTGAGTGGGAGCTCTGTAGCATTTCTCATATTATATGTAGATGACATACTTTTGATGGGAAATGATATAGAACTCTTGGACAGCATCAAGGCCTACTTGAATAAGAGTTTTTCAATGAAGGACCTTGGAGAAGCTGCTTATATATTAGGCATCAAGATCTATAGGGATAGATCAAGACGCCTCATAGGTCTTTCACAAAGCACATACCTTGATAAGATTTTGAAGAAGTTCAAAATGGATCCGTCCAAGAAAGGGTTCTTGCCTGTTTTGCAAGGTGTGAGATTGAGCTCAGCTCAATGCCCGACCACGACAGAAGAGATAGAAGAGATGGGTATCATCCCCTATGCCTCAGCCATAGGTTCTATTATGTATGCCATGCTGTGTACCAGACCTGATGTAAACCTTGCCGTAAGTTTGGTAGGAAGGTACCAAAGTAATCCCAGCAAGGAACACTGGACAGCGGTCAAGAATATCCTGAAGTACCTGAAAAGGACTAAGGAAATGTTTCTCGTTTATGGAGGTGACGAAGAGCTCGTCGTAAAGGGTTACGTCGACGCTAGCTTCGACACAGATCTGGATGACTCTAAGTCACAAACCGGATACGTGTATATGTTGAATGGTGGAGCAGTGAGCTGGTGCAGCTGCAAACAGAGCGTCGTGGCGGGATCTACATGTGAAGCGGAGTACATGGCAGCCTCGGAGGCAGCGCATGAAGCAATATGGGTGAAGGAGTTCATCACCGACCTAGGAGTCATACCCAATGCGTCGGGACCAATCAAACTCTTTTGTGACAACACTGGAGCTATTGCACTTGCCAAGGAGCCCAGGTTTCACAAGAAGACAAGGCACATCAAGCATCGCTTCAACTCCATTCGTGAAAATGTTCAAAATGGAGACATAGAGATTTGTAAAGTACATGCGGACCTGAATGTAGCAGATCCGTTGACTAAACCTCTCCCTAGGGCAAAACATGATCAACACCAGAATTCCATGGGTGTTCGATTCATCACAATGTAACTAGATTATTGACTCTAGTGCAAGTGGGAGACTGTTGGAAATATGCCCTAGAGGCAATAATAAAAGCATTATTATTATATTTCTTTGTTCATGATAATTGTCTTTATTCATGCTATAACTGTATTATCCGGAAATCGTAATACATGTGTGAATACATAGACCATAATATGTCCCTAGTAAGCCTCTAGTTGACTAGCTCGTTGATCAACAGATAGTCATGATTTCCTGGCTATGGACATTGGATGTCATTGATAACGGGATCACATCATTAGGAGAATGATGTGATGGACAAGACCCAGTCCTAAGCATGACACAAAGATCGTGTAGTTCGTTTGCTAGAGCTTTTCCAATGTCAAGTATCTTTTCCTTTGACCATGAGATCGTGTAACTCCCGGATACCGTAGGAGTGCTTTGGGTGTATCAAACGTCACAACGTAACTGGGTGACTATAAAGGTGCATTACAGGTATCTCCGAAAGTGTCTGTTGGGTTGACATGGATCGAGACTGGGATTTGTCACTCCATATAACGGAGAGGTATCACTGGGCCCACTCGGTAATGCATCATCATTATGAGCTCAAGGTGACCAAGTGGTTGATCACGGGATCATGCATTACGGCACGAGTAAAGTGACTTGCCGGTAACGAGATTGAACAAGGTATTGGGATACCGACGATCGAGTCTCGGGCAAGTAACATACCGATTGACAAAGGGAATTGTATACGGGGTTGATTAATCCTCGACATCGTGGTTCATCCGATGAGATCATCGTGGAGCATGTGGGAGCCATCATGGGTATCCAGATCCCGCTGTTGGTTATTGACCAGAGAGTCGTCTCGGTCATGTCTGCTTGTCTCCCGAACCCGTAGGGTCTACACACTTAAGGTTCGGTGACACTAGGGTTATGAAGATATGTGTATGCAGTAACCCGAATGTTGTTCGGAGTCCCGGATGAGATCCCGGACGTCACGAGGAGTTCCGGAATGGTCCGGAGGTAAAGAATTATATATAGGAAGTGTTGTTTCGGCCATCGGGACAAGTTTCGGGGTTATCGGTATTGTACCGGGACCACCGGAGGGGTCTCGGGGGCCCACCGGGTGGGGCCACCTATCCCGGAGGGCCCCATGGGCTGAAATAGGAGGGAACCCAGCCCATAGTGGGCTGGGGCGCCACCCCCTATAGGCCCATGCGCCTAGGGTTTCCACCAAGGAAGAGTCCAAGTGGTGGAAGGCACCCCTAGGTGCCTTGGGGGGGAGGGAAACTTCCCCTTGGCAGCCGCACCTAGGAGATTGGATCTCCTAGGCTGCGCACCACTCCCCCTTGGCCCTCCTATATATAGTTGAGGAGAGGAAAGACTTCATACCTCATCCTTTGGTGCTTCCTCTCTCCCCGTTACGTCTCTCTCTCGTAGTATAGGCGAAGCCCTGCTACTGTGACGCCCTGCATCCACCACCACGCCGTCGTGCTGCTGGATCTTCATCAACCTCTCTTCCCCCCTTGCTGGATCAAGAAAGGAGGAGACGTCATCCGTTCCGTATGTGTGTTGAACGCGGAGGCACCGTCCGTTCGGTGCTTGATCATCGGTGATTTGAATCACGTCGTGTTCGACTACATCATCCCCGTTCTTTGAACGCTTCCGCTCGCCATCTACAAGGTACGTAGATGCATCTAATCACTCGTTGCTAGATGAACTCCTAGATGGATCTTGGTGAAACCGTAGGAAAATTTTTGTTTTCTGCAACGTTCCCCAACAGTTACTTAATGCTTTGCCTGATCATCCTCTTAAGAAAAATGAAATACTTGATATTTTTTATAATGGACTAACCGATGCTTTCAGAGATTACCTGGGTAGTTGTGCTGGTTCTGTTTTCAGGAAAAGAACACCGGATGAAGCTGAAATTCTATTGAATAATATGTTGACAAATGAAAATAATTGAACACTTTCTGAGCCAGCTCCTGCTCCAATTACTGAGCCTATTCCTAAACCAACTCCGAAAAAGAGAGGTGTTCTATTTCTCAGTCCTGAAGATATGCAAGAGATAAAGAATTCTATGAAAGAAAAAGGTATTAAAGCTGAAGATGTTAAAATTTACCTCCTATTGAAGAAATACATGGTCTTAATCTACTGCTTGTTGAAGAAACATATGATCTTGATCCAGTACCTATTGAAGAACCTCCTGGTCTTGATAACCCGGCACAGGTAGTAAAGGTAATTTCGCTCTATAGATTTTGATGAAGGTGATATTCCTCACTATAAGTCTGCTAGATAATGCTTAGAAGAGTTTGATAATTTTATTGTCAAACAAGAAAATTTCAATGCTTATTTTGGTATACAATTGAAACAAAATGCTTATATGATTAAACACTTTGGTGATTTTATGGCTAATGTTAGAGGTGAACTTAAACTCGTTAGCAAACATGCTTCTATGTTTACCACTCAAGTAGAACAAGTACTTAAAGCTCAAAATGATTTGCTCAATGAAATGAATAGTAAGAAAAATGATTATGCTGTTAGAGTGGCTACTAGAACTGGTAGAATGACTCAGGAACCTTTGTATCCTGAAGGCCACCCGAAGAGAATTGAGCAAAATTCTCAGAGAAATAATATTGCTGCACCTAGTTCTTCTAAAAGGAAGAAAAATAAAAATGATAGAACTTTGCAAACTTCTAGTGAACCTATTGCTGAACCACCTGAGAATCCCAACGATATCTCTATTTCTGATGCTGAAACACAATCTGGTAATGAACATGAACCTAGTGAAAATGTTAATGATGATGTTCATGATGATGCTCAACCTAGTAATGATAATGATGTAGAAATTGAACCTGCTATTGATCTTGATAACCCACAATCAAAGAATCAACGTTATGATAAAAGAGACTTTGTTGCTAGGAAACATGGTAAAGAAAGATGATGAGGATTTTGAGCGCTTTGCTGAAATGATTAGACCTATCTTTTTGCGTATGCGATTAACTGATATGCTCAAAATGAATCCTTATGCTAAATATATGAAAGCTATTGTTACTAATAAAAGAAAGATACCGGAAGCTGAAATTTTAGCATGCTTGCTAATGATACTTTTAAGGGTGGAATAACAAAGAAGCTTGGAGATCCAGGAGTACCTACTATACCATACTCCATTAAAAGAAACTATGTTAAAACTACTTTATGTGATATTGGAGCCGGTGTTAGTGTTATGCCTCTCTCTTTATATCGTAGACTTGACTTAAATAAGTTGACACCTACGGAAATATCTTTGCAAATGGCTGATAAATCAACTGCTATACCTGTCGGTATTTGTGAGGATGTGCCTGTTGTGGTTGCAAATGTTACTATTTTAACGGACTTTGTTATTCTTGATATTCCCGAGGACGATAGTATGTCTATTATTCTTGGAAGACCCTTTTTGAATACTGCAGGTGCTGTTATTGATTGCAACAAAGACAATGTCACTTTTCATGTTAATGGTAATGAGCATACGGTACACTTTCCGAGGAAACAACCTCAAGTTCATAGTATCAACTCTATTGGAAAAAATCCATCGATTATATTTGGAGGTTTTGAATTTCCTCTTCCTACTGTCAAGAAGAAATATGATATTCTTATTATTGGGGATGTGCATATCCCCGTTGAGGTACATAGTGTTATTCGAAATTTCTCCGGTTCCATGTTATTCAGAATGAGTTTGTTAACAAGACTTGATCAACCTTGTTAGTGGATTACTTTTGATGAGCATGAGATGGATGAAACTAGAAGGCACAACCTTCTGTACCCTCTTTCCATTTTTTGTTATTTAGTTGAAATAAAGTAAAATAGTATTTTTCTGTTTGTTTTCTGATATCCGTGCAATATAAAAATACCCTGAAAATAAAAGTTATCCAAATGCCTTGAAAATGGAATATGTTTCTTTCTAGAATATTTGAGGATTTATGGAACTGAGAACACAGCAGGGGGTGAACCACCTGGCCACGAGGGTGGAGGGCGCGCCCTACCCCCCAGGGCGCGCCCCCTGCCTCGTGGGCCCACGGTGTCCCTCCTCCACTTATTCCTGCACCCATACAGTTCTTCTGCCTCCCACAAACACCAATATCTAGCTCAAGCACGAGTTCTAGCTCACTTTGCTGTGATTTTCGATTTCCTTGCTCAAAGCACCTCTCACAAAACCGCTTGGGGAGATTGTTCCTTGGTATGTGACTCCTCCATGGGTCCAATCAGTTTTTGTTCTGGTGCTTTATTCATTGCAAATTTGTGCTGCCTACGTGACCACGTTCTTGAGCTTGCATGTCAAATTTATATGGTTCCAAGTAGTTCTAATGCATGATATATCCTCTAGGCACTTGTAGGAGTAGTTGTTATCAATTTTGTTGTGTTTGGTTTACTTTTGTTTGAAGTTACTAAAAAATTCAGAAATTTTTCAGAGAAAGAAATATGTTTAGGAAAATGTTCCAAGGTGGTTATTCAAGGAAGTAAGGACCCAGGCTTGCAATGGGTGACGCTGATGAGGAGCCACCAAGGGACGCTCCAGTGCGGCCTTGTGAGTGGCCTTCAGAAAATTTTATGGATCGAGCGGGAATCAAAGAGGAATTTAACGCATATTTGCGTAACGCCGATCTTGTGAGCTTTGAGGCAGACAAATGCCCGCAGTACCATCATCTCACTAGTTCATATGTGAGGAGGTTTGAATTTTCATGTTCCCGTAATTCTCAATCAGTCATGTTTGATCTTTATGAAAAATCTTATACTAGGGACTTAGAGGATTTTACTTCTGCTTGCAAACTTCCACAATGGGGTAGTGTTAGTGATCCCCGTAAATCTGAATTTAGAGACTTTCTTGCTGGTATAACTGTAGGGGAATCTAGAGATATAGCACAAGCTACCATAGGGAGCATTCACTTTCCTGCTATACATTATTTTGCTCTCTTCATAGGTAGGTGCATAAATCGTAAAGATGAAGCATGTCACATGTGTGTGCCTGATCTCAGTATTCTTAGGAGTGCTGTGTTAGGAGACCAATCTTATCATTTGGGAGAGCCATTGTTGCACGTAGGTTGCATCATAATAGATTTAATAGAGATTTCTTTGGAGGAATTTATGCAACTCGCTGAGCTGATTTCCTTGAGGTGGACGTTCTTGAGGATGATATGGAGATGCCTCCTACTTATTTAGATTTTAATTCTATGGTCTCTCACCAGTTTGTCGAGAGGAATGAATCACCTCTCTAGTATTGACTAATCTTTGACAAACAGCGTGTTGTCCGTATTACTCTCCCTGCTCCTGCCTTCTTTGATTATCAGGAAAAAGGAAGATATACTATTACCAGAGAGGAGGCAGATGAGTACGAGAGGAGGGCGGAGGAAGCTCGACGCCACGCTGCAGCTCAGGAGGTGATAGCCGCTGCATCGAAGTACGACCCCAGCTACACCTACGGGTATCTGCCAGGCCATCCCTGGCAATGAACCAACTTAGGCCAAAAGCCTAAGATTGGGGGAGTACGTATTTCCCACCGATATTACATTTATGTTCACACACACTCATTGCTAGATGTCGGTGCTCATACTCTTTCACTGTAATATCCATGTTAGTTTATTTTACTTTTCTTGCTTTCTTCTTGTGTGTTTGTTAAACCTTAAGAAAAACCAAAAAAAATTAGTAGTAGTTTTTAGTTAGTTTACTTTTCCTGCTGTAGTAGTAATAATTAAAAAGAAAACCCAAAAATATTTTCCGTTCTTCTTTTGCTTGTTGGGAGCTTTCCCGTGTAAATAGTTTTTATTTCTTTTCTTTTCTTTGGGGGTCGTTAGGAGAAGACCATGATTAAATTGTTGAAGTGGCTCTTATATGCATTATTGTTGATTTAACCAAGAGCCCATATTGCCTTGTCTTCTCCTGTTTATTGAATGCTCGTAGATTCCAGCTTAGTCCAATGCACGTGCACTCTTATTATTATTCACTCCGTTCGGTCGTGCAAGTGAAAGGCAATTATGATGATATATGATGGACTGACTGAGATGAGAAAAGTTGGTATGAACTCGACCTCTCTTGTTTTTGTAAATATGATGAGTTCATCGTTCCTAATTCAGTTTATTATGAATAAACATGTTTGCAATGATAATTAGAGATCATAGTTGCTCGTGCCATGCTTGATTAGCTATTAGTTATAATGGTTTGTCTTGCGTGCCAACATGCTATTAAAATGGTTGTGATGTGGTATACTGGGGTGGTATCCTCCTTTGAATGATTTGAGTGACTTGACTTGGCACATGTTCACACATGAAGTTGAAACAAATCAACATAGCCTTCATGATATTTATGTTCATGGTGGATTATATCCTACTCATGCTTGCATCCAATGTTTATTAATTTTAATGCATGTTCATGAATGTTGTCGCTCTCTAGTTGGTCGCTTCCCAGTCTTTTGCTAGCCTTCACTTGTACTAAGCGGGAATACTGCTTGTGCATCCAATCCCTTAAACCCCAAAGTTATTCCATATGAATCCACTATACCTTCCTATATACGGTATCTACCTGCCGTTCCAAGTAAATTTGTATGTGCCAAACTCTAAACCTTCAAATAAACATTCTGTTTTGTATGCTCGAATAGCTCAGGTATCAACTAGGGCTGCCCTTATCTTCCATGTTAGGCGGGTTATTCTCAAGAGGAGTGGACTCCCCTCCTCATTCACGAGAAAATGGTTGGTCTCCGGGATGCCCAGTCCCATGCTTTATGCAAACTAAATCAAAATAATTTCAAACAAAACTCCCCCTGGGACTGTTGCTAGTTGGATGCACTCGTTGTTTCGAGCAAGTCATGGATTGATGCTTGTTGGTGGAGGGGGAGTATAAACTTTACCATTCTATTTGTGAACCGCCTATAATGTGTGTAGCATGGAAGATATCGCCATCTCTTAGTTGTTATGTTGACAATGAAAGTATACCGCTCAAAATATTATTTATCTCTATTTCAAAACCGAGCTCTGGCGCCTCTACAAATCCCTGCTTCCCTCTGCGAAGGGCCTATCTATTTAATTTTATGTTGAGTCATCACCCTCTTATTAAAAGCACTAGCTGGAGAGCGCAACTATCATTTGCATCCATTACTGTTAATTAATATTGGGTATGACTATGATTGGATCTCTTTTACCATGAATTACAATGTCTAGTCAGTCCTTGATCTTTAAAGGTGCTCTGCATTTATGTTTTGCGGTCTTAGAAAGGGTTAGCGAGATACCATCTTATTATATCATATCATGATTGTTTTGAGAAAGTGTTGTCATCCGAGATTTATTATTATGGCTCGCTAGTTGATTATGCTATTGATATGAGTGAAAATGAGACCTGAGAATTATTGCAAATGTGGTTAGTCGCAATCTTTGCTGAAAACTTGAATGCTCGCTTTACATTTTTACAACAATAAAAGCAAACAGAGATTGTAAAAGTTTTTCTTTATCACTTTCAGTTTATCAACTGAATTGCTTGAGGACAAGCAAAGGTTTAAGCTTGGGGGAGTTGATACGTCTCCGTCGTATCTACTTTTCCAAACACTTTTGCCCTTATTTTGGACTCTAACTTGCATGATTTGAATGGAACTAACCCGGACTGACGCTGTTTTCAGCAGACTTTCCATGGTGTAATTTATGTACAGAAACAAAAGTTCTCGGAATGACCTGAAACTCCACGGAACGTCTTTTCAAAAATAATAAAAAATCCTTGCTAAAGATGAAGACCAGGGGGCCCACACCCTGTCCACGAGGGTGGGGGGCGTGCCCCCCTACCTCGTGGCCCCCCTGGAGCTCCTCCGACGCCAACTCCAACCCTATATATTTGCTTTCGGGGAGAAAAAAATCAAGGAGAAGAAATCATCGCGTTTTATGATACGGAGCCGCCGCCAAGCCCTAAAACCTCTTGGGAGGGCTGATCTGGAGTCTGTTCGGGGCTCCGGAGAGGGGGATTCATCGCCGTCGTCATCATCAACCATCCTCCATCACCAATTTCATGATGCTCACGGCCGTGCGTGAGTAATTCCATCGTAGGCTTGGTGGACGGTGATGGGTTGGATGAGATCTATCATGTAATCAAGTTAGTTTTGTTAGGGTTTGATCCCTAGTATCCACTATGTTCTGAGATTGATGTTGTTATGACTTTGCTATGCTTAATGCTTGTCACTAGGGCCTGAGTGCCATGATTTCAGATCTGAACTTATTATGTTTTCATGAATATATGTGTGTTCTTGATCCTATCTTGCAAGTCTATAATCACCTACTATGTGTTATGATCCGGCAACCCCCAAGTGACAATAATCGGGACCACTTCCGGTGATGACCATAGTTTGAGGAGTTCATGTATTCACTATGTGCTAATGCTGTGTTTGGGTTCTCTATTGAAAGGAGGCCTTAATATCCCTTAGTTTCTATTAGGACCCCGCTGCCACGGGAGGGTAGGACAAAAGATGTCATGCAAGTTCTTTTCCATAACCACGTATGACTATATTCGGAATACATTTCTACATTACATTGATGAATTGGAGCTAGTTATGTGTCACCATATGTTATGACTGTTACATGATGAACCGCATCCAGCATAATTATCCATCATCGATCCAATGCCTATGAGTTTTTCCTATACTGGTTCTCGTTTATTTACTTTCCCGTTGTTACTGTTACAATCACTAAAAAATACCAGAAATATTACTTTTGCTACCGTTACCACTACTATCATATTACTTTGCTACTAAACACTTTGCTGCAGATATTACGTTATCCAGGTGTGGTTGAATTGACAACTGAACTGCTAATACTTGAGAATATTCTTTGGCTCCCCTTGTGTCGAATCAACAAATTTGGGTTGAATACTCTACCCTCGAAAACTGTTGCGATCCCCTGTACTTGTGGGTTATCAGTCCGCTCTGCAGTTGACGGCTCCGTGATGGTGGGAGCAATAGGTTGAGTGTCCGCTAATGGCACACTTGGCTTACCATTTTTTTCTTTAAAATTTTAACTAAAGTAAGATGAGTACCGGACAAAAAACACTCAGCTTACACTTCTTTTTTTCATTTTTTCTCCTTTCTCTTTTGTTTAAATTTGTGTACATTATTTGTTTCCTTCTATGTATGTTCTCTTCTAAACTATTATTTGTTTATTTTTTCATTCTCTCCCCCCTCCAATTCCTTTTATAACCATTAAGTGCATTTCTAAAGTTATTTAATGCATATCATTTAAGTTTTTACTGTAACTCCATGAATTTTTAAAAATAGGATGGTAAAATCCTATTTGTGTTCTTAAATCTAAGTTTACGCCTTATCCAATAAAATAGAAGAATTTCAAACCTTGGGATGTCAACACACGACCCTAAACATGAATGTTAAAGTCTGAAAAACATTTAATTTGGCTTGATGTCAATATATAATCCCTAGAGCCTTGTGCAGCCGAATGAGGGGAAGGCCCCATCATCGAGGGGGGTGGGGGGTCGAATCTGACTCGGCGACATGCCGTTGCAGCCATTTAAATTTACAAAATATCATATGGTGCTGCATATTCCAGGGACCATGTCCTTGTTACAGGTGACAGTGTCTGAGAGTGGGGGGGTGGGGGGTGAACACCACGTCGGCCCATCGATCATGGGTCCGGCCAAGGACCCATCAATAACTGAAGAAAAGGCCACGTGTGCCCTCGCCCTCGGCGTACTTAAGATGAAAACCTCCGAAGACTTGGTGTACACTTCAAGGCGCGTTTCAATGATCGGCATGTTATCCCTAGTAGTCGCGGACATACTTGTAACCCTAGATAACCCCGGTCCCTATATAAGCCGAGGAGTTTAGTCCATAGAGAAGAAGGTTTTTAGAAGTTAGAACTATCGTTCTTATGATCTTGAGGTAGATCTCTCTGTACTATACTTTGTACTCCATCCAAAAAATATAAACAAGAGGAGGAGTAGGGTATTACCTCTTAGAGAGGGCCTGAGCCTGCATAAAACCGATAGCTTCACTCAAGCGTTTCTTACCGCGCCATCTCTGCAATTTGGAAGCCAACTTGACGAGAATGGGCCATTTGTCACCGTGGGTGATATTTTGAAGTGGATAGGATGTTAGTGTGGTGCAATCAGTCACGTTAATCACTCTCTTCCGGCCCGAAAAAGAACTATTATTCTTGGTTTTTGTTCAAATTAAGTGCCACTGGCCGTGGTGAGTGGGTGCAAGTGTGGTGGGTCGTGCGCTCCTATTCCTCCAAAAGGCCACCATAAAAAATAGAAAAGGCGACAAAGGGCATTGTATTTTCGGGAACGATTAGGAATCAGACTGACTATCTTTTGGATCCAGCAGCCCCATCAACGTGGCCTCTCGTCAGGATATGAGTGCATGCACTTATGCATCTTTGTTTTGAGGAACTGGCACTTGAGTTGCCGATATATTAAGCAGGAGTGAACGAAAATACATGTTGACGCTCAAAAATGGCACGTTTATAAAGAGTGGCTTGAAGCTATGTCAAGATTAATTCAAATTTACTATTGAAAGTCACCATGAGATTTCTATCTTCGAGAAGATGAAGATGAATATAAAGATGGTCTAAAACGGCGCTTGGATGTAAAAGTTATGACAAGTTCAGAGATGCTCATGTCGACACCAGATTAAAGAATGGCCAGAAACCCAATGAAGATGGCTTCAAATGGAGAAAGTTTCAACATGAAAGTTGTGCGCCTCGTCGAAATGATCGATTTTGATATAAAGATCGTCCCAATCCGAGGTAGTATGCAAAAGTTAGAGCACACACAGCGCGACCCTTCAGTGAGCAAAATATGACGCCCGGAACCAGACACATATGTGGGTATGTCTGATGAGCTGCGTGAATAATTAGCTGTTTTGCATGAGCGATTTGACCCTCGAGATGACCTCTAATGAAAACATGTTCAACATGAAAGTTGTTCGTCTCGTTGAAACGGTCAAGATTTCTTTTGGACCCGTTTCCATCCGAGGTCGTTTACCATCACAAAAAAGACCCGCAAGGTGCAGCCAGTTTTAGACCGAACAGTTTTGGAAAGTTCGGATAAAACCAATCCGAATTTGACTAGGGTTTTGGACGTGAATCCAAACCTTTTCCTTGCACAGGAAGTCCAGCCGCCTCTTATATACCTAAGGGGTGACGAACAACACACAATCGATCAAATCAATCTACATCTTTTACCTTTACCTTTATCTCTCTCCCTTGTTCTTCTTCTTCCTCCTTCTTCATTCGTTCTTCATTGCAGGGCGGCGAACCTCGAGGCCCTAGGGGCGATCAGGTCGACCTAGGGCAGCCCATAGCCGCCGCGCGCCCTGACGGGGTCCCTCCCGGGCGTGTGGGGTTTCGGGTCCTCAAAAGCGCCTGCTAGATTGTCTTGCGTACCGCGCTTCCGGCGGGTCTCCTTCGACGTGAGCTGCGGTACATCACCCCCGGCGTCGAGGGTACACGGTGACGTGTTTGTGTGCGAACACACTTTTTGGCGACTCCGCTGGGGACCGAAGCTTTGAACGGTCTCCAGCCCGTTCTTGCTACGAAGAGATCGTCATCTAGGGTTTGCAATCTACAAAGGTAATACGAATACCCAATTCCCTACTGTAGATGCAAATAATTCATATGGTGTTACTAGATCGTTCAATGAGTACACTATCGGCCAGCCCTAGTTTGTTCAATCATGCATCTAATTACGTGCATAGGCCGATTCAAAGTAATTACATGCTTCAACTTTTTATGATACTAGTAACATGCATCATATGTATCCCAACTCTCATGCATCGGCAACCCCACAAATTGTTATGCCGATGAACAACATGGTGAGTTTGGTTAATAAATTTGAAACACCTCATGTTAGGATTTCCAATGCCATGCAAGAAAGTGTTTCACCCTTTTATTCATCGGCAAGTAATGTGCAAAATACTAATCCAACCATGCCGATGAACGAGAGAATTGGCCATGCTACTACTAGCTATTCGGCCAGTTATTTCCAACCGTCATATGCTACACCTCATGACAATAATTTTTCAGCACCATACACAACTATAGATGTTTATAATTCGGCTTCCGACCTTCCTGGTCATAGCCGAATGAATGTAAATTTTACAGGAGCGGTTGTGCCCAATATTGTAGAAGATGAGGTAGTGGTGGCTGCATTGAAGAGTTTAGCCCAAAATAAGAGGATTAGTGCTCTTTGCCTTGAAAAACATGAAAATGGGCTATTTCCTGATTATGCCGCAATAAAAGCTAGAGTTTTGCAAGAAGATGAATTTTTGCCAATTGATAAAATTGGCGAGCAAAAATATGGTATTACAACAATGCATATGCCTTCACCTAGTACTACATCATATTATACACCCCCTACACTATTGCAAAATTTTGGCAACACCCGTGTGTCATTGCCGAAAGAATCTAAAAGCATTGGGGGGCAATCGTATCCGGAGTGGGCTGAAATTGAGAAAAAGCTTAAAGCCAACTTTGCCGCTCGCCGCCAGAAACAAATAGAAAAAGAATTGGCTCAGATAAAAGAAGCATTGCCAATTGGTAGTATCAATGAAAAGAAGGATGATTCAGAACTGGAAAGTGCTTCGGTTGAAAAAGCCGAATCAAGTAGTATATATTCCGAATCCATCAAATCCAAAGAGGCAAGCATTATTGAGAAAGGGCATGGCAAGCATAGCAAAACAACCATGCTTGATTTTTCTGAAGTTAATGGAACATACTTCCTGCCCTATGAGTTCCGTGCCATAGAAATTGACAAGCCTCAAGGACAAGAGCAAGTAGCCAAACAAAGTTCGGTTGATAAGGATCTTCAAGGTAATGATGCACGGAATAAAGAAAAAGATGATGAAAAGGCGTTGGAGAGTAGGGGTGGAAAGTGGTAGCGGATAATCTGAAATATCCGATATTCGTATTCGAGAAAATGCCTATTCGTATCCGAAACATCCGCATCCGAACCAAAATGGAAATGGAAATTTTCCGTATCTGAATTTATTAAACAAATACAAAATAAAATATGGTAGGAGATTTTGACACAAATATGGATATGGAAGTGGATATATCCGTATCCGAAGAAGATTATGGGAGGTATTTTTTAAAATTCTAGGCCCAATATTCCAATTATCCAACATAAAGGCCAAATAAGTAGTTAAATTTTACTCTTTATATGATTAAACTTATAAATTATTATGCATTACAATAGTATTTATTCATAAACCTATTTATCATTGACTTATTGTATGTCGCAAGTTGATTATTTTAGGTCACATAGCTATCGACTAATTTACTTAAGCAACATGTTGATATTATTCGTATCCGTTCCGAATCAAGAAAATATCCGATACGTATCCGTATTCGAATAATATCCGAGCCGCATCCGTATCCGAGAACATCCGTATTCGGATTCGTATTCGTTTTGAAAATATGAAAATGGAAGTGGTAAGAGCACTATCCGATCCGCATCCGATCCGTTTCCACCCCTATTGGAGAGTCATCCAAAGATAGAGCAACATATTGTTCAAGTTACACCACAATCATGCTCTCTCAACATATTTAAAGAGGTATGTCTAGCAAGTAATTTACCTGTTTTCAGATTTGGTCACAACTTTATTGTTGATGCATCTATTAGAAAAATCCCCATAAGTAATTTTGAAAGACCATTGAAGAAGGGTAATTTACTTATTAGCAATAAAATTGTTTTAGAACATATCGGTCAACCAATTGTGCCATTTATAAAGACCGATAATGACTTATTGTTGCAGCCAAAGCTTTCTCCGTTGCCTTATGTAAAGTTCATATCTATTTGGGTAGCTTTGCTTATTTCGTACTTGGCTTGCACTTGGTCTCATTTGAGACATGTGTGTTCTAACTATTTTCGTTTTAGAAATTTAAAGCCAAGATTAAATTCTGTTGAGAAAACCGATGCTAGTATAATATCTTACCCAAAGACATCAGAGATAGAGTACAAAACACAATGCATAGCCGAATGGTGTGATGCAAAATCTGAATCATTCGTTTGCTTAATTCCAAAGCCGTTCTCACAGCAAGATCGGCTAGAAAACAAGAAGTATACCTTCAATTCAAGCATGTGTGATCAAATATTTGATTTGTTGCTGAAAAATAATTACATTACAATTCTTGATCACCATGTTAAGCCATCAATCCAAGGATGAATGTATTGTAAGTTGCATGATTCGTCCAAGCATAATTTTGAGGATTGCAACATGTTTCGTCAAATAGTTAAATCGGCCATTGAAAATGGACGATTGAAGTTTGTTGAAACACCAAGAGATGACCAGTCTATTCCCATTGGTCCCGATGGCAAAAAGTTTTTGCATCGGCTGCTTCAAGCCGATCCATTTAAATAGAAGGTAAAAACTGCAGGTGATGGGATCAAGCTTTCAAGCAAAGAAGTTGTTGAAGAGCATAATGAACATAATCTTGAGGGTGAGAATTCCATCGAAACTACAATGGAGACGCCAAGGACTGGGGCGCAGCAAGCAAATCCAATGATCGATGAAAGCAAACCAAAAGGAAACAAAGGCCGAAATAAGCGCAAGTGTAAGAGATCAAAAATCACCTTCGCTGAACTATTGGATAAATATGAAAAGAAGAGTGAAGAGAAGAATGCTTATCGGCCCAATCATGCAAAGAAACCAAGATCACCCCCAAGGCGCAAATATGAGGATCGGTATTGGCAAACTGAGAATTTTAATGCAACATATTCATATCCTTATTTTGGGCCGCCAATGCCAATGCCGTGGATGCCTCCCTATGCTCAAATAGATCCATATCCATCATGGGACAGGTATGACACAAGGGCACATTCTCCATCTTATTTTAAACCATCTCACCAATATTATGCAACTCCGAGAAGATCAATATCTGAACAATCACATGTTAAAGACCGTTTCAATCATAAGGAATCGGTCCAGAGCTCAAGGATGAAGAAAGATGTGGTCAAGCAAGTTTACCGTGTTAAAAGAGATGGTCGTAAGAGTGCAACTTCAGATTTGATCTCAAATAAAAAAGAGCCAATTAAAGTGTTAACATTGGCTACTAAAGGCAATGAGACAAAGCAACCAATTATTGAGAGTCAAAGTGCCAAATCTGAAAAAAAGAAGTTGAGAGTGCATAAGGCCAAAAAGGAACTGCCATTGGTCAAAACAGAATTACAGCCGAGATGCCCACTCGGCTTAACGTATTGGCAAAAGAAGGAATTACAAAATCTTAGTGCACAAGAGCTGAGACAGAAGAACATGGCATGGGTTCCCAAGAGGATCATTCATAACAAAAATGATGTGCATGCTTCTATTGCAACAAGTGCAATAAAAGTGAAGAAAGAGAAGAATGGAAGCAACAAACAATTAAGCCGAAGGTGTGGATCACAACATCAAAATCTTCGGTTAGCACATCATCCATTTTGTTCAACAATGCCTTTGCCATGGAAT
This sequence comes from Triticum aestivum, assembly GCF_018294505.1. Lineage (NCBI taxonomy): Eukaryota > Viridiplantae > Streptophyta > Magnoliopsida > Poales > Poaceae > Triticum > Triticum aestivum. The sequence continues at coordinate 7,735,294 of NC_057812.1, read as the reverse complement.
TCATCCACAGGTATGATCAGTTACCCTCCATGGACTTATTTTGATCCATGGATGCAACATAATTTTCTATATCATGACAGAGTATTACCAAATCACTATACATTTGGTTAGTTACATTTTTGTTGCTAATACAAAGGGGCCGAAATATCTTATTGCTATTTCATTTGTTTATTTCGGCTATACATACTTTGGTGGGTGAATACTACATGGACCTCATTGTAATGGCCGATATTTATCTATCGCCTTAAGAATATATCTAAGAATGGCCGCTATGGTATTCTAACATCGTCCTTAGTTTGAGATAAGTGCTTGCAAAGGAATTTGTCAAATTGATGCCATTGAAGATATTATGCATAGACCAATTCACCAAGATTGCAAAGTGAACTTATGTTTTGATTGGGTGTGCTTTGGCTTATTAGTATCAGAATTTATGTAAGGCCAAATCATGGTTTATTTTATTATTGAGCATCATATTGACATCATGCATAATATTGGTTTTGGCTTGATATCTCTAGTACCATGGAGGTTATATATTGATGGTCAAATTTCTAGCAATGGCCAAGGTGTTGGTGTTGTTTATATATCTCCTCATGGTGCTATTTTGTGAAACCTCATGCCGCTTAAAATATTTATGCACAAATGATCAAAGCCGAATATGCATTGTTATTCGGATTGGAGCTTTTCCTTGCTATAGGTGCTATGCATATTGAGGCTTTCGGTGATTTGTTATGAGTAGTACGACAATGAAAAGATATCAATGTTTTGACGAATCACTTATAGTTTATCATGAGGTATGTCTAGATGCAAAATTTACCTTGTGTTGCTTTAAAATTGTTCATATATCTAGACATGACAATTTGAAAGAGTTGGCAGAGCAAGCATCCGACTACTATGTTAATCATGGTGTATTGCATTTCTATCAATTGCTGATGCTTATTCTTGCCAACATAGGTAAGGCCGAATTGGAGCTCACCACCTCGGCCAGTAATGAAACTTTTGTCCAGACGAAGTAAGGATTGAAGGAAGTTCATTCTTGATTATCTGCAAAATCCTAGCGTAAGGGGGAACAATATGGTTCGGAGGATGGTTTTGATCTATGGAACCTTATCACCGGAGTGTTATAGAAGCTGAGAAGTTTTCACCCAAGTTTGCATCAGAAAGTTCCCACAAGACATGGCCAATATATACTTATCGTCCTAAGAACATATAAATGGCCGATGGTGTGTTGACATCGTCCTTAGAAAAAACTTGGTACAAGTCATTTTTCGGCACGCTAGCTTTGCCGAAAAACAGGGGGGCATCTGTTGACGCTCAAAAGTGGCACGTTTATAAAGAGTGGCTTGAAGCTATGTCAAGATTAATTCAAACTTACTATTGAAAGTCACCATGAGATGTCTATCTTCGAGAAGATGAAGATGAATATGAAGATGTTCTAAAATGGAGCTTGGATGTAAAAGTTATGACAAGTTCAGAGATGCTCATGTCGACACCAGATTAAAGAATGGCCAGAAACCCAATGAAGATGGCTTCAAATGGAGAAAGATTCAACATGAAAGTTGTGCGCCTCGTCGAAACGATCGATTTTGATATAAACAATCGTCCCAATCCGAGGTAGTATGCAAAAGTTAGAGAATACACAGCGCGACCTTTCAATGAGCAAAATATGACGCCCGGAACCAGACACATATGTGGGTATGTCTGATGAGCTGCGTGAATAATTAGCTGTTTTGCACGAGTGATTTGACCCTCGAGATGACCTCTAATGAAAACATGTTCAACATGAAAGTTGTTCGCCTCGTCGAAACGGTAAAGATTTCTTTTGGGCCCGTTTCCATCCGAGGTCGTTTACCATCACAAAAAAGACCCGCAAGGTGCAGCCAGTTTTAGACCGAACAGTTTTGGAAAGTTCGGATAAAACCAATCCGAATTTGACTAGGATTTTGGACGTGAATCCAAACCTTTTCCTTGCACAGGAAGTCCAGCCGCCTCTTATATACCTAAGGGGTGACAGCCGATTGAACAACACACAATCGATCAAATCAATCTACATCTTTTACCTTTACCTTTATCTCTCTCCCTTGTTCTTCTTCTTCCTCGTTCTTCGTTCGTTCTTCATTGCAGGGCAGCGAACCTCGAGGCCCTAGGGGCGATCAGGTCGACCTAGGGCAGCCCGTAGCCGCCGCGCGCCCTGACGGGGTCCCTCCCGGGCGTGTGGGGTTTCGGGTCCTCAAAAGCGCCCGCTGGATTGTCTTGCGTACCGCGCTTCCGGCGGGTCTCCTTCGACGTGAGCTGCGGTGCATTACCCCCGGCGTCGAGGGTACACGGTGACGTGTTCGTGTGCGAACACTCCCCAGCGGAGTCGCCAAAAAGTGTGTTTGCACACGAACACGTCACCGTGTACCTCCAACGCCGAGGCTGATGCTCGCAGCTCGCGTTAGAGGAGATCTGACCGGCATTGCGATACGCAGGACAACCGGCAGATGCTTTTGTAGACCCGAAGCCCCACTTGCCCGGGAGGGCCCCGTCAGGGCTCGCGGCAGCTATGGGCTGCTCCAGGTCGATTCGCTCGCCCCTAGAGCCTCGTGGATCCGCAGCCCTCTAGCATGAAGAACTAACGAAGAACGAGAAGAAAGATACAAGGGAGAGATAAAAAGTAGATGAACACGAAAAAGTAGTAGATTGATTGATCGATTGTGTGTTGTTCAATCGGCCGTCACCCCTTAGGTATATAAGAGGGGGCTGGACTTTTCATGCAAGGAAAAGGCTTGGATTCACGTCCAAAACCCTAGTCAAATTCGGATTGGTTTTGTCCAAACTTTCCAAAACTGTTCGGTCTAAAACTGGCTGCATACTGTGGGTCTTTTTTGAGGTGGTAAACGACCTCCGATGGAAACAAGCCCAAAAGCAATCTTGACCGTTTCGACGAGACGAACAACTTTCATGTTGAACGTTTTTTCATCAGAGGTAATCTAGAGGGTAAAATCGCTTGTGCAAGACAACTAATTATTCACGCAGCACATCAGACATACCACATATGTGTCTGGTTCCGGACGTCATATTTTTGCTCACTCGAGGGTCGCGTGGTGCGGGCTCTAACTTTTGCATATGACCTTGGATTGAGACGATCTTTATATCAAAATCGATCGTTTCGACGAGACGAAGACAATTCATGTAGATCAGTTTTCAATATGGGGCAGTGTTGTGGGTGTAATCAGCCGAAAAGTTTTCTGGATACAAAATCTCAGTACTTCAAACACAACTTCGGCCTTAGAGATGAGATCGGATGGCTATGACCCAAATATCAAAGTTTCTCCTTTTGATGATACAAAATTTTCTCACTTTAAGAACTTTTTCATTTGAGGCCATATTTATTGCGTTTTGTATCGTGCCAAAATCGGGTGTCAACAATACAGATGGTTCTCTTGTTTTACAAGAGTTTGGGATTAAAGTTTCCCACTACAAAATAAGAGAAGAAAAAATGATCAAGCTCTGGTTAGGTTGATTCTCAATGTCAAATAGCCATTGGAGGGTCACTACAGGATAAACATATGTTGCCTAGTGTTCCAGCATAAGCTGGGTGCTATTTCTCGTGGTACTCAGCTTACTCTAGTATAAGCTGAGTGGTTTTCAAAGAACTCTCGGCAACTTCAACACACTCGGCATATTCATCTATAAGGGAGTGCTCCAAAAAAGACACCCTGCTTATAAAAAGACCTTGCCATAGAAGCAAAAGAACACACGGCTTACATCGGTGGCTCGACAAAGTACTTGTCATGTGGCCGTCCTCTCTGCAGTTGACGGCTCCGTGATGGTGGGAGCTATAAGCTGAGTGCCCGCTAATGGCACACTTGGCTTACCATTTTTTCTTTAAAAATCTATTATATACTTAAGACAAGAGACAAACAAGCCATCACGTTTATCCACACAAATTAAATTATCTCAACCATCAACTTTATAAAATAAACGGCCGAGATTTAAAGATATAACGTTACATATAAATATTGTGTGGAGGCATATATTGTGTTGCACATGCCAAGTCCATCACGTTCAAGCATCTATGATGGGAAAGTGCCATCAACGTACATGAGACTCAACCCCTAAAAAAAAGGTCAGAATTTAAAAATACAAAGTTACGCACGACAAGAGTCATGTGTCACAATATTTTGATTCACACGTACAAGTATATCTAGGGGACACATATGTCTTTTAAAGAATAGAACAAAGATAATGGATTCCATCAAACTGTTAAAAAAAATAAGAATAGAACCAAATAAAGGGATTCCATCGTAACCGAGCATGACATGTATTGGTGAACGAAATCTAGATACTGCAGCTACGTCAAAGAAGGAAACCTTTACTCCTAATTTCAAAAAAAGAAACTTTTACCCCTGAATTCGAATCAGATCAGTATAATTGGCGTCGGCTCGGCTCCAACTCTGGAAAGTGTGCCCGAGATCCCATCTGGGCCAGCATCGGCGTTGCAACGGCGGAAGCTGTCCAAGCTTCATGAGACTTGAGAAGAACCTCATGGGCATCTAGACAAAGATGCCGCTGGGCCGCACGTTGCAACACAAGAACAACGTTGTAGGAGAAGGCCGCCATCCTCATAGGAATTGCAAGATCTCAGGCGAGAGGGACGGCAAGGCTGACCCCGACGCACCTCGAAACATAGGCTGACACCGATGCCATGAGCGCTGCCCCGTCGAACAGACACCCGGCGTGCCGCTAGACAGCAGACTGTGTCCCAATACTCGACATCATCGTCACCGTTGAACAACCTAGAAGTTCTTGCCGGAGCGACCCCGACTCCAATGGAATTGTGAGTTCTACCGGCTCGGACAGCAATCGCCTCCAAAATAACGACAACGGCCACTACAAGCACTGTCGGGACATGAGCAGCGTGATAGCAGCATGGCAAGAGGGAGCAGAGGAAGGGAACATGCAGGCTCGCTTAGGCTGCTGGTGCAGAGCGAGCTGCCTGTGGCAGCCACCGGCCACTGTTATATTTGTGTCGAATATTATGTACGCAAGGGGTTACGTGGACTTGGAGTTGTAATTGGTGTGGTTAGGTACGAGTTGTGTAGGAGTCGGACACTTGTATCCTAAGCCTCTTATATACGGAGGGGCACCACACGTTGTAACCCATCATGACGACTTGATAGCAGCAGGTACGCGGGGGAGCCGACGGCATGTGTCGGCGCCCGGGCGGCCGGTGTTGTGGTATTTTGGGGAGGAGCGTCCGTAGTCATGCTCCGGCGATGTAGCCATATCGGTGAACCTCGTTAACAAATATCGTGCCTCGGTGTGTCGTCTATAATCTTTTATTAGCGTTTTATTCTAACAGGTGGTATCAGAGCAAGGTTGCGAGAAGGCTGTGCGGAAGATCATCCGGAGGTACGAGGATCATGCTCGACGGGTGCCATGGAACGTCCGATTGGCGCAAGGTGGAGCATGGCGGCGATCGCGGAGGCGGTCGGTGGTGTCGGACACTTCGGGCAGGAGGCCTGGACCATTCGATGGGCTGCGGTCGGTAAGGATCGGCTAGACGTGGTGATCGGACCGGCGTAGTGGCTGTTGAAGACGTTGCGGAGGCGACGCATTCGGCTCGCGATCAGACCGGCGACCAGACGTGAGGGACGGCCGGATAGATCGGAGTGTGAGAATATCAAGACGATGCGCTCGGTGTTGTACAAAGGCGGCGGCGCGGCACTGCGAACGGATTGTGTCAGCGACGCGGGTGGCCAAGGTACGGCACGGCTCGTGCACGGACGATGCGCGAGGTGGCGTCTGTTTCAGCAGGGTTGGCGTATGGTGTGCGCGCGACAGGACAAGTTACAGATTGCTGGCGAAGAACCAAGAAACAGACACTAGGAAGACGAGCAGTCGTCGAGATCAGCGGCGGGTTTTTTCAAGATGTACGGACCGAGAGAAGGCAGGGTGCAAGGCAGCGTACGAGAAGCTTCGGTCTCGTGCGGCATCAGGTCTCATGTGGCAGCGCGCAACGCGTGAAGGCAAAGGCGGGTTGGGAAGCAGTCCAGGCGAGATTGGCGTATATGCATGGCGGTTCTGATTAAACAAAAGAAAGGCTTAGCGTTGGCTGGCGGAAGTTGTTTGGATTGGTAGGCAATGCATGTTGGGCCCAGGGTTGTACAAGGTGTGCACGTTGGATTACATGAAAATACAGTGTTACATGAGCGTGCACGTTGGGCAAAGGCTGATCACAATTGGATTTGTGTTAGGAGACTGCAAACCGTGACCGTGAGGCTGTAGCACTCGGTTTCCGTCTGAGAAAAGGAAAACACAGGGCCGCGCCATCCAGCGGCAATAAAAGGCTGGGTGACGAGGCTGGCAGAGCACACAAATCAATCTGTAGGTTCATGAAAAAGGTGGAGCAGCCAGTTTCGGCGGAGAGCAATTGATCTGCGTTACAGCGACGGGTTCCACAGGAATTTCTGAAGGGCAGATAGGAAGTTTGTGTAGGTCAGATTTCTTGGTAGATTGTGGACTGCGGCGTGGCTTCAGACGAGGAATACGGGATCAGTGATCTTTTTCGTGAGGAAGTCGCAGAAGAAAACAAGGGCGGTCAGACCGGCGGCAACAGGTCGGTTAGATTGCGGCTCGGCATGGCGCCGGGATTCACCAGGTTTGATTTGGAGAAATTCAATGGCACGGGTAACTTCGGTTTATGGCAGACAAGAGTCAAGGATATTCTGGTGCAGCAGGGAATCTTGAAGGGTTTGCAGGAGACGAAGCCGGCCAAGGTTGACAATGATGCGTGGGAGGATATGCAAGTGCAGGCGGCCACTACCATACGGCTTTGTCTTGCGGATCAGGTCATGTATCATGTCATGGACGAAGATTCTCCTAAGGGAATTTGGGACAAGTTGGCAAATCGTTATATGTCCAAGTCAGCGACCAATAAGCTGTATTTGAAGTAAAAGTTCTATGGGCTGAAGATGCAGGAGGGGTCGGATCTTGTGGAGCATGTGAATGCCTTTAATCAGTTGGTCACGGATCTAGCGCGTCTAGATGTGAAGATTGAGGACGAGGATAAGGCACTACTTCTTCTTGTTTCGTTGCCACCGTCCTATGAGCATTTGGTCATTACATTGACACATGGAAAACATGGAAATACAACCGTCAATAATGAGGAAGTCACTGCAGCGTTGCTTGGGCAAGATTTGAGGAAGCAAAAGAATGCTACAGAGGAGAGTACTCAAGGTTTGGGGTTGGCAGTTAAAGGTTATCAGATCAGGAAGGGACAAGAGGCGGAGAAGAAAAAGAAAAAAAAGGTGCAGTGCTACAGGTGCAAGGACTGGGGACATATAAAGAGGGAATGCCCAGAACTGAAGGGTGGGGCAAGTGCTAATGCGGCTACTCATGGTGAGGACTCAGACAGCAGTAATGATGTTCTCGTAGTATCAAACATGCGGTCAACAAAAGCTGAAGCATGGATGTTGGATTCAGCTTGCTCTTTTCATGCGACGCCCAATAAGGAGTGGTTCTCTTCGTACAAGTCTGGTGAGTTTGGTTTAGCCTATGTGGGCGATGATACAGGTTATCGTGTTGCTGGAGTAGGTGACATCAAAATCAAGATGTTTGACGGAGTTGAGCGGATGCTTCGGGGAGTCAGGCATGTGCCAGGGCTAAGGAGGAATCTAATTTCTCTTGGTGTTCTTCATGATGGTGGTATGGAATTCCGTTGTGATCGGGATACGAAGACCATGAAAATCATGAAAGATGGGGTGACTGTGATGATAGGAGAGAGGACAGCTTCGCATCTTTACAAGTTGCAAGGGAGCACTATTGTAGGTGGAGCCATGGGGAGTGGAGCTGCAAGAGTAGCAGTGGAGTCTCACGATGGCGGCGGGTCTGGCCCGTCAGATAGCTCTCAGTAAGCTACAAAGGAGACAACCCAAGTCCGGAGTATATGGAGGTTCGAGCATGGACGACTTCTAAGTGGTGGAGAATATTCGCCAAGGTGGAGTTTGTTATATTTGTGTCGAATATTATGTACGCAAGGGGTTACGTGGACTTGGAGTAGTAATTGGTATGGTTAGGTACAAGTTGTGTAGGAGTCGGACACTTGTATCCTAGGCCTCTTATATACGGAGGGGCACCACACGTTGTAACCCATCATGACGACTTGATAGCAACAGGTACGCGGGGGAGCCGACGGCATGTGTCGGCGTCCGGACGGCCGGTGTTGCGGTATCTTGGGAAAGAGCGCCCGTAGTCATGCCCCAGAAATGTAGCCATATCGATGAACCTCGTTAACAAATATCATGCCTCGATGTATCGTCTATGATCTTGCATTAGTGTTTTATTCTAACAGCCACGAACTGCAGCTGATGCGGCAGTGGATGCGTATGCGTGGCGCGTGGTAACGAGCTGGAGGAAGAGCACGTACAGCTGCAGCGGCCGCATCCAAATTCCCAAGTAGGAGCGGTTCTGGCCAAGAGGGCAGCGCGAAGATGTAAAGTGGAAAGCGGGCCGATATAGAAAGCTTCCGCCGCGAAAGACTCCGGCAGCGCAACCGGCTTCGATGGGACTGCGAGCGATTGTGTGGTATTACAGCACGTACGTGGTGCATTGAATGTGATTAAGTTGATTCAGAGTCTGGTCTGAAAATAGGTTAGTGGTTTGCTAAAGTCTTATTTTCTTTAACCATAGGACGCACATTGGACCAGCCTTGACCAAGTCATTGGGTTTTTCTTCTGTGTAAAAAATGTGAATAAGATGGATGAGCTCCTAGGTAAACGAAATCTACTTTCACATGTCAAAAGTTTTGAATTTTTTGTAGTCGTACACACATTTGTCTTTTATATGTGTAAATTTACATGAAAGGTGATGAGATTTGTGTGACGTTCTAAAATAAATTTTCTTGATCATGAGGTTGTTTCCTCCAGAACATTCAAATGTTTTTTCTAGCATAAACAAACTTTTGTATGCAAATTTACACGTACATGAAGCATGCATGACTATGTACACGTACATGCAAACAATCCAGTTGGTACTGTGAAGTTTCTTTTTGTGAATTTATATTCCCTTAATTATTAGGTTTATGATAGGCTGAAAGAATTGGATGTGACGGTAGGTGAGCAATGCACGAAATAGGACTAAAATATTTGATGGTTAAGGAGCGAAGGATCTCCAACGAAAATATGGTCTATCAGCGTAGACTAGACGAAAGCACTTGTGCGATCGTCAATACGTAGTATAAAATTAATATGAGCTTGAAGATGTCGTGCAAAACCGGCAACACGAAATCATATGGCAAGACATCAGGAATGGCCGCAAATGCTCAATACGATGGGTAAAAGTGTGGAATGGCAGCGAACCACAAGTGGTTTACACATAATGAAACAATACATTTGTGCATCAAATTATATGTTTGATAAAACTAATAATATAGTATAGGAATGCATATTATGACATCAATCAATTGCATATATTATTGATAAGGCTATAGTACTAGCGAACTCCACTTCTATATCAATGTACCTATCACCTAACCTATAGTCATCATACACCTACTTCAATGACGTAGGAGATAGGCTTGAAGAATTAAGCAAAGTATGTTTTTAAAATCGAGTTTGATGCACCGACTCAAGGCAGAAAAAATGGACAAATGAAAGAATAGCAAGTGACCCGAGACTACGACTACATGTGTTTTATAATGACGATTACTGACGAAACATGCCAGCCAAGGAGAATCTCATAGCTTCGTGGCTGAAGAAGGTAGGAGAGGAGCAAAGATAAGAGAAAATGATGTACACATATTTAAATAATAAAGCTATACCAAGGTAGCCTCCAATGCATACATTGTCACAACACTTAAATGTAACATATTGTTATCTAAAATAAATAAATAGTAAATAAAACATCTAGCCGCGCAAATGCGCGGGTGGACTGGCTAGTTCATCTAGTGGCATCTTCTTAACAACATCATATAAATGAAACTCTACTGAAGGAGGTGATTCCTTAGGAATATAGTAGAAGTTTTGCACAAAAGTATTAGTGAGTAAGAGATACTGATGACGTTGGTCATGGAGGAAGTCGGTGAGGCCAGCATTCTCAGCCAAAGAATAGAAATCTTCATAAATCCCGGCTTTCCTCAAGAAATCATCGGAAGGCCATTCACATGGCCGGACCTTCGCGATGCGAGGCAAATTATATTTGGGCCTCTGTGCTTCTTCATTTTGATTTTCCTTCGACCTTCGGCTCGATGAGCCCCTCAAAAATCTCTTCATTATTTTCTGAAATAATCTGAAATTTTTAGTAACTTCAAACAAAAGTGAACCAAACTTAGTAAAATTGATAGCAACTACTCCTACAAGTGACTAGAGACTAAATCAAGCATTAGAACTACTTGGAACCATATAAATTTGACATGCAAGCTCAAGAACATGGTCACCTAGGTAGCACAAATTTGCAATGAATAAAGCACTAGAGCAAAAACTAATTGGACCAATGGACGAGTCACATACCAAGGAACAATCTCCCCAAGCAGTTTTGTGAGAGGTGCTTTGAGCAAGGAGATCGAAAATCGCAGCAAAATGAGCTAGAACTCGTGCTTGAGCTGGATATTGGTGTTTGTGGAAGGAAGAAGGAGTGTATGGGTGCAAGAATAAGTGGAGGAGGGCCACCGTGGGCCAACGAGGCAGGGGGCGCGCCCTGGGGCTAGGGCGCGCCCTCCACCCTCGTGGCCAGGTGGTTGACCCCCCTGCTGTGTTCTCAGTTCCAGAAATCCTCAAATGTTCTAGAAAAAAAATCATATTTCATTTTCAGGGCATTTGGAGAACTTTTATTTTCGGCGTATTTTTATATTGCACAGATAAATCAGAAAACAAACAGAAAAATACTATTTTTACTTTATTTCAACTAAATAACAGAAAGTAGAGAGAGGGTACGGAAGGTTGTGCCTTCTAGTTTCATCCATCTTATGCTCATCAAAAGGAATCCACTAACAAGGTTGATCAAGTCTTGTTAACAAACTCATTCCGAATAACATGGAACCGGAGAAATTTCGAATAAATCTATGTTACCTCAACGGGGATATGCACATCCCCAATAATAAGAATATCATATTTCTTCTTGACAGTAGGAAGAGGAAATTCAAAACCTCCAAATATAATCGATGGATTTTTTCCAGTAGAGTTAATACTATGAACTTGAGGTTGTTTCCTCAGAAAGTGTACCGTATGCTCATTACCATTAACATGAAAAGTGACATTGTCTTTGTTGCAATCAATAACAGCCCCTGCAGTATTCAAAAAAGGTCTTCCAAGAATAATAGACATACTATCGTCCTCGGGAATATCAAGAATAACAAAGTCCGTTAAAATAGTAACGTTTGCAACCACAACAGGCACATCCTCACAAATACCGACAGGTATAGCAGTTGATTTATCAGCCATTTGCAAAGATATTTCAGTAGGTGTCAACTTATTCAAATCAAGTCTATGATATAAAGAGAGAGGCATAACACTAACACCGGCTCCAAGATCACATAAAGCAGTTTTAACATAATTTCTTTTAATGGAGCATGGTATAGTGGGTACTCCTGGATCTCCAAGTTTCTTTGGTATTCCACCCTTAAAAGTATAATTAGCAAGCATGGTGGAAATCTCAGCTTCCGGTATTTTTCTTTTATTTGTGACAATATCTTTCATATACTTAGCATAAGGATTCATTTTGAGCATATCAGTTAATCGCATACGCAAAAACATAGGTCTAATCATTTCAGCAAAGCGCTCAAAATCCTCATCATCCTTTTTCTTGGATGGTTTCAGAGGAAAAGGCATGGGTTTTGGAACCCATGGTTCCCTTTCTTTACCATGTTTCCTAGCAACAAAATCTCTCTTATCATAACGTTGATTCTTTGATTGTGGGTTATCAAGATCAATAGCAGATTCAATTTCTACATCATTGTCATTACTAGGTTGACCATCATCATGAACATCATCATTAACATTTTCACTAGGTTCATGTTCATTACCAGATTGTGTTTCAGCATCAGACATAGAGATATCATTTGGATTATCGGGTGGTTCAGCAATAGGTTCACTAGAAGCATGCAAAGTCCTATCATTTTTCTTTTTCTTCCTTTTAGAAGAACTAGGTGCATCGATATTATTTCTCTGAGAATCTTGCTCAATTCTCTTAGGGTGGCCTTCAGGATACAAAGGTTCCTGAGTCATTCTGCTAGTTTTAGTAGCCACTCTAACAGCATAATCATTTTTCTTACTATTCATTTCATTGAGAAATCATTTTGAGCCTTAAGTACTTGTTCTACTTGAGTGGTAACCATAGAAGCATGTTTGCTAACAAGTTGAAGTTCACCTCTAACATTAGCCATATAATCACCCAAGTGTTTAAGCATACCGGAATTGTATTTCAATTTTCTACCAAAATAAGCATTAAAATCTTCTTGCTTAACCATAAAGTTATCAAACTCATATAGGCATTGGCTAGAAAATTTAGTAAGAGGGGTTTCAGCTCTATCATATCTATAGAGAGAATTTGCCTTTACTACCTGTGTCGGATTATCAAGACCAGGAGGTTCTTCAATAGGTGATGGATTAAGGTCATATGTTTCTTCAACAGGCGGTAAATTAAGATCGTGTATTTCTTCAATAGGTGCTAAATTCTTAACATCTCACTAGTGCAGAACCGGGCAATAGCACCGGTTCGTAAGGCCCTTTAGTGCCGGTTCCATAACCGGCACTAAAGTGTGGGCACTAAAGCCCCCCCCCCTTTAGTACCGGTTCAGCATGAAATGGTGCTAAAGGGCAACCACGTGGCACGAGCCAGCTCCGGGGGCCGGGAGCCCTTTAGTACCGGTTGGTAACACCAACCGGTACTAAAATGTTTGGGGGGTTTTTGGTTTTATGATTTCTTTTTCATTTAATTTTGTGTTTTCCATTTTAATTCTTTTTCGTTTGCTGGTATTTTACGATACTACACATTGTACACGTTATGCATATATATATAAATAGAATTTCTAGTAGAACCAATCATATATATATCATCAATGTCTCACAAACCACCATATTAATTCACACATACACACATGTATAGCTATATACAATTTCTCCTACATATGCATGTTGCCTTCGGAGCCAGTGGCATTAGCCTAATTGGTGCCTTCGGAGCACGATGACAATTGGAAGTGGTTCATGACCTGGTCGATGGGGGTGGTAGCGGGTAATAGTATTCTCCCTTCGGATTTATGACCTGGTCGAGCAAAAATCCTGCTATTTCCTCTTGAAGTGCTTCTACGCGCTCCGTTTCTAGGAGCTTGTCCCGCACCTCTGTGAACTATTAAGAAGGAGATCAATATGCATGTGTATTAGTTGTGTGACTAGATATCGATAATGGTGTAAAAATTGTGAATAGTGTTCTGACAAGCGTACCCATTCCTGTCTTTGAGATCTGCTCCTTTCGGACGGCATCATGCGAATGTTCTTGCAAACGCAGAATGCACACAGATCAGTCCCCTGCGCCTGCTTCAGGGCCTTTACAAGAATAGAATTTAATTTGATCAGATAATAATTAATCAATCATGATAATTAAAGAGATGGCAGCTAGCTAGCTAGCTAGTACTACTTAATTACTTACCTTGGGTCGAAACCATTTCAGTTGTCGTTTCCATTCGCCTTCCGTGACGCTGATGAACCTTGCCCAAGCCCTGCCCGCCGACAAAGAAAATGAATAAAGGGGGTATTAAATAGTTCATATCATGAAATGACGAACTAAATAGGCCGAGATATATAGTTAATAATGATTGAAATTACCTGTTGACTATCCCAAACAAGATGTTATAGTCACTATTTGCTTTGAGTAGTGAGTCCAGTATTTCAACTGTTCTGGCGTCAACTTTAATGATACACAAGATCCAGTGAAATCTGCATGCACACACGTTTGCATGTCTTAATTAAGCGGGCATATGTAAGCAAAAACATGTAGCTAGCTAGTAGGCAAAAACAGAGAATTTGTAGTACAAGAAAGTGTGACTCACTGGAAGTTGTAAGGAAGTAGTATATCTTCATTGTATTTGAGGCGCTTCAAGAAATCTAGCATGCTGTCCTCTACCTGCTTTTCATGATGCTTGTTTATTTTCCATGTGTATTCATTAACGGTGTTTGGGTCAATGAACCCAATGCCATAGCGTCCACCTTTTCTCATTTCATACATCTTCATCCTGCATAATACCACAGAAAAGAATATAGTGAGGATAATTACAGGTAATGATTGATCAAAAGGATCACTACAGCTAGCTTGAGACTTAAATTACAGAAAGAAATCACTTACAGACAATAGCAACTGACGATAGATTTGTCGAGTGCGTCTTGATTGTATAACTGAAACAGTTCAGAATACTCAATGGTCACAGGTTTCTGATGGTAGTAATGATCCTTCTTGACTTGCACCATGAGGGACTCTCGATCGGATCTCTTGGTAATGTCCATGTACCATTGATGCAATTCATACATTCTCGTTGGGAGCTTCTTGACATCTTCTGGCTTGACCAAAGGTTGGCCCCGGGCATATTTCCGTTTTATTTCTTCCTCTGTAAGCACAGGCATGTCCTCGATCTCGAGGAGTTGTCCAACAGTGATGTTGAGAGTTTCAGCCTGCATTATATGCTCCTGGGTTATTACCACATCGCCCACCTCGGGAATGTAAACTGTTTGCCCACAATAATATTGGGCGCGCATACTGTCACGTGTTGTTGGCGGCACAACAAGCGGGGGGATCGATTGCGCCGTCTGTTCTCCTAGCTGGGCAACAGTTTTCCCGCATTTTTTGACAGATGCTTGTTGTTTGCTCGAGCTCGAGCTCGCCTCCTTCTGTAGACGTTGTCGATGTAACTTCCTGATGTGGCGCTCATAGTCTGTGTCAACAGTCTTAGGAGCTGGTGGTTGAGCCATACGAATGAAGTGGTCAACTACTTCCACAGACACTTTCTCCCTTGGCGGCGGTGGCAGTTTCGGTCCAAAATGGGCATCGACTTCTGCCCGCACTATGGCATTGGTTTGCTCCTCGGTCCTATCGTAAGCCCTCTCAGGAAGAGGAGTAGTGAGGTTTGGACCATATTTATATCGCTTGCCTCCGCCTGTACTTCCTGTACTATGACCTCGACTGGTACTGCTACGCACCATAGCTGCGGGGTGTCTCTTTTGCGATTGCTGAGGCGGTGGAGACGGCTGACGGGGCTGAGTTGGATGAGGAGGAGTGGCCTGAAGCTGTGCCAGACTTGGAGGAGGAGTGGCCTGAGGGTGTGCGGACTTGGAGGAGGAGTGGACGTCTGACGCCGTGTCGGACTTGGAGGAGGAGTGGCCTGACACTTTGCCGGACTTGGAGGAGGAGGAGTGGCCTCACGCGTTGGTGGACTTGGAGGAGCGGGAGTCTGCTGACTCGGTGGCGGACTTCGACGAGGAGTCGGGTGACGCGGTGTCGGTGGCCTTCGAAAGATGATGCAATCCTTTCTCCATAGGATGATACAATGTTTGGCATCTCCGAGTGTGTGCTCCTTGTCACCTCCAGGAATGTCAAGCTCTAGCCCCGAATATTGGTCCACCACCTCATCAACCACGACACGAGCATAGCCTGCTGGAATCGGGTTGCAATGGAAGGTTGCATCGTGGGAATTTGTATAAGCAACGCCATCCGCCACCTTCAAGGATATGTTCTTAATTTTGAAGTGTAGCTCGCAGTTAGTTTTCTCCGTGATGTCATCCACGGGGTATCTATCCAGCATTGCGTCAAACGGGGCGGAACCCACGCTGCTTCTCGGCATGGATGGGGCGGTGGTATCCAATGCTGGATCATCCTCTAGCTGTTGTTGCAGCTGCTGAGACCCCCTTTGCTGGCTAAGTGAGTCGATCTGCTCCTGCTGCCGCTGGAATTTGACTACCAAGTCCGCGTGCGCTGATTCTAGGCCTTGAAGGCGTTCATAGTCCAGCTTCCTCTTCTCCTCCTCCATCTTCCTCTGCTTCTCCTCCGCAATCTTCCTTCTCACACGGGTTCTGTAGTCGGCGTTCCTGTCCGAAAACCCCTCATACCACGGAATAGCGCCCTTGCCTCGTGTTCTTCCCGGGTGTTCAGGATTTCCCAGGGCACGCATAAGCCCGTCGCTCTCTCTGTTGAGCTGGAACACCCCCGTTCGAGCCTCTTCTATTGCAACAAGTA
Organism: Triticum aestivum; assembly: GCF_018294505.1. Lineage (NCBI taxonomy): Eukaryota > Viridiplantae > Streptophyta > Magnoliopsida > Poales > Poaceae > Triticum > Triticum aestivum. The sequence continues at coordinate 7,719,097 of NC_057812.1, read as the reverse complement.
TATTATCGTCGGCTCCGTTCAGACATGCCTTCGTCGAAACTTTGCCTGTCTTCGGGTCCAACTCCCCCCATGCGCATAGAACCAAGTCCTGCACCTAGGGGGCCAGCTCTTAGTAACCGGAGTGACACCTGCATCCTCCATCTCTTTCTCAGACTTATCCCACTTAGGCATTGCCACCGCGTAGCCACCTGGCCCCAGCTTATGGAACTTATCCTTTTTTTCGGCATTCTTCTTGTTTATTCTCGACCGTTCCTTAGCTAATTCTGAATCCTTGAATTTCACGAAATCGTCCCAATGAGCACTTTGATTCTCTAGTGTTCCCTCGAATACTGGAGTCTTCCTTCCTCCCTTGACGTACTTGTCCCATTCACGATTCTTGTGGTTCTTGAATGCAACCGCCATCTTCCTAAGAGTAGCGTCCTTGACTTTTTGCACATCTTCTTCTGTGAAATGATCTAGTAGGGTGAAATGTTCCATGAGAGTATCCCAAAGCAGAATTTTTTGTCTGTCGTCGACAAAAGTAAGATCTGGACGTGGCTTTGCTGGCTCTCTCCATTCTTGAAGGGAGATCGGGAGTTGGTCCATCACAAGAACTCCGCACTAACAAACGAACTTGTCCGCAATCTTCTTAGGCGCTAATGGTTCGCCATTAGGTCTGATTGCCTCGATATTATACTTTACGCCCTCCTTCAACTTTTTGTTCGGGCCTCGTTTCGTCCTGTTTCCTGAAGATTTGCTCGATCCGGATGGCTGAAAGAAGAAAGATCGATTTGTTAATATATCTTCAACTCATTTAAAACATGTGATGATCACCAGATGCCTGCTTATATAAATATATATACCTCACCGGTCTTTGTTGTTTCAGGATCAACATGTTCTTCGTCATCGTCATAATCGTAGTTCATGACTTCATCAATTCGGTCGTCGTGATCGAATATCATATCACCCTCTTCGGTGTTGTTTAGAAATTCGGAGCCGTCATAATCTTCTTCATTCTAATCATCATCTGGCCCGCGTATCATACCGAACATGGTCTGTTCTCCCTCTTTGTCGATATTGTCCGCCATAGCTTTTATTTAACTATGCCAAAAGAAATATAAAACAATTTAGTATTCAAATTACATCGTCTCGAATAATAGATATAATCTCGAATACATCGTCTCGAATAATAGACATAATCTCGAATACATCGTCTCGAATAATATATATAATCTCGAATACATCGTCTCGAATAATATATAATATTGAATAGTACATCACTGGCTAGGTAGCTAATTAAAGATCGAATACTACAGAAGAATCTAGGACACTCGCGGTTCCTGCGGCGCGGGCGGTGGAAACCCAAAGAGAAGGAACCCTCAGAGGATCATAGCTGAAGTGAGATCCCTGAAGAAACTGCCAGGTATTGGAGAACCTGCCGCCCTCTAACGCAACCATGTAGCGATGGACGTGCTCGTCCTCCTCCCTGACACGACGATGTACCACCTCCGGCCGGGCCGGCTCCCTCCGCACCGAAACTGGCCCACGCGAACGCCACCAAACGAGATCAGGGTTGACGACGGGACCCGGGGCCGGGTTCCTCATCAAGCGGCGCGCCCCTCCAGGAAGCACCTCCCAGTGCCAGCCCGGCGGAGCCCAGTCCCAGACATGGGTCAGTCGGACATCGTCCCGGACGAGTCGACAGCGAGGATGCGGGCCGGGCATCGTCGAGAACAAATACTAGCTATATGCCCGCAAAAAGTAACATTTTTTTAATGATTGGATTTTGATAACTAAAATTTCTAAAATTTCTATATAACACTAATTATGCTATCATTGCATATGTCAAAATTCTATATGCTATTTCATACTAATTAAACATCTAACACTAAAAACAGAAAACACAACTTTTATACATCCATTAAAAAACTGAAAAACAACATTATATAAAAAATTTCCATACTAATTAAACACTAATTATATCCATCTAACATGCATTCATACATATATAGTAGTGAAAAAATAATAATCTAAAAAATCTAAACTAATTAAACATACAAAATACGTATATACTAATATATACATGCATTAATTCATACATATGTACGCGTGTGTGTGTGTGTGTGTTCATCATGCTTGTGTGTGTGTGTGGGCTCGGGGAGGGGCGGCGCCCATGGTGGCCGCCAGGGGCGAGGGAGAGGGGTTAGAGGGGGAG